>NW_005842584.1:191377-193421 GCF_000455745.1 Alligator sinensis
AGGAATTCTGGCCTCCTGCAGGAAGAAGGGGCCCTCTGTGTTGAGCCTCCGCGAGACACCATGCCAGGCTCGTGTCTGCCACGGGCTCATGTCTGCCCCTCCCCTGCCCTAGTGCCGGACTCCTGCTAGCTGGCTCCAGGGGACAAGAATTCCCCCCCCGCCTCTCTGATCAGGGGCATCGGGGGTCCTGTTCTCACCCAGGGGTGGGAACCCCAATCGGGGTGGGGGGGAGCTTTTCTATCCCATCCATCCCAGTCCCAGGGAGGTCTAGGGGGGCTGGGAGTCAGGACTCCCAGGGTCTATCCCAGCAGTGGCAAGAGAGTGGAGGGGAGGGAGGACTCTGTAGCTTTTAGAAAGCAGATTTTTAAACCGAGTGCCCCAAGAACTGACACAAACACCTGGTTGATCAATGGGAGAAAGGCTTTAATAACAATACCACAAGCAAGCTATAAAACTAAATGACACAGAAAGACTCCTCTCCAATATAAAATGAGCTACTCTACGAAGTCCTAGTACATATTTAGCTGCAATAATGTTGTCTCACCAATGCAGGCAGAAGAAGCTGGTCCAGTTTTTTGGGGTTTTTTTGTAAAAATATTTATTTCTATAAATATTTTTATTAAATATTTATTTATTAAAAATAAATATATATAACTCCACTCCAAGTCTTGCAGCCTTCACCAAGCAGGATCCATTGTTGGTTAAGCTGGGTGCAATGTTGCAGTGATCTCTCTTTTTCCTGGAGTTCACCTCTGGCTAGCAAATTTGCTTAGTTCTTATAGTGTTTAATTGTATAGCTTCAAAGCATTTTCCTTTGATAGCTGGCAGATTAGAGTCTGAACAAACAAGGAGGAAAAAGGTGACCATCATATTACAATTGTTAAATTGCCTGTTTATGGATTTGTTCATGTGTAAAGACTTGTGTTTTTCATTGCTACCGATTAGCTATAGCAATTAACTGTGATGGGCTTTGAGTGGTCAAGCAGAATACCTAGAGGCATTGGTTACCGGACTTGTCTTTGGGTATTTGTTTATCAGCAGGGCAAATTTGCAGTAGCTTGTATCGGTGATGGTCTATTTACAAAACTCCAGACATACATTGAATGGTTAAGACATTTAGGCATTGGATGCCTGTTTTGAGAAATGTGAGGATGTCACATACAGGACATCTTTTCTGCACCTTTTACAGATTTCTCTTGAAATGCATATTTAGTCTTTTGTCTTCTTTACTTGCTAGTTCAATTGAAATGCATATGTGGTTTCCTGGCTGTAGGTTGTGGCCTTGTTGGTCTAAGGCCATAGGTAGATAAGGTTCTTTGGGTCAATCCGATATCTTTTATTATTTTTATGTAGTTTCCTGGGTTTTTGGTTATAGCCGTGTTGGTCTAAGGACATAGGCAGGCAAGGTTCTTTGAACAGATGTGATATCTTTTATTAGACTAACTGAATAGTTGGAAAAAAGTTCTTAGCGAGCTTTTTGGGCGCAAGAAGGGTGATTGCACCTGAAAGCTTGCTAAGAACTTTTTTCCGACTACTCAGTTGGTTTAATAAAAGATATCACATCTACTCAAAGAACCTTGCCTGCCTATGTAGTTTCCTTGCCTTCACTGGCTCAGCCTTTTTTTTGTGTGGCTTTCTTAGATGTACACATGTGATGAGTGTGTCAGGTCTCTGTTAACAACGTTCTTGATTTGACATCATCTAGCACAGAGAATAAAACCAGCTGGGGTTGCTCTATTTTGTATGGCCTCAGCTGCCACTGTGCATTTTTGTGCAAGACGCACTGTTTTTTTAATTTGGTCATAAAAGATTTTATATGTAGGCCTGGCCAAGCTGTTACTGTTTTCACCCTCATCCATCTCCTGGGGTCCATGCCGGCGGTGGGATCTGGCAGCCTGTGAGCCAGGACTCCTGGGTTCTCTTCCCAGCTTGGGAGGGCAGGGGGGTGTTTGGGGTGAGGGAACCAGGACTCGTGGCGGCAGCGATGCCCAAGGTGCCCCGTTTCCGCCCGCCCGGCGCATTCTCGGGCAAATTCTTGCCTGCG
>NW_005842584.1:193434-210601 GCF_000455745.1 Alligator sinensis
TGCCCTTCATGCCTCCGTGCCCCCAGTGCATCCCAGCTGCGCTGGCAGGGCCGGGGCAGGGCAGGGCCCTGGGGCTGTACCAGGGCCCAGCCAGACTGCCCTGCTCCTCCCTCCAGCTCCCCTGGCCTCAGCTCTGCTCTCACTGCTGGGCCTGGACCCCCTGCCCCACAGCACTGTCGGCCCCTTGGGCACTGGGGCACATGCTGGATTCAGGACCCCCTGTTTCAGCTCCCTCTGGACCCGTGGCTCCCTTCTCTCCTGGTACTCTGCTGCGTATGGTTGGTGCTTGAGCCTCAGTTTCCCCACCTTTAGGATGAGGGAATGGGGTCAAAGGGCGGGGACAGGCTAGTCACTGGCTCTCAGATGCTGTCTGTAGTTACCCAAGGGGTTTAGCACAGGCCTTTGTTCCGGCTCAGTGATTCTCAGCCGGGTTTGCCGAAGCAGGTGAGATCCTCTTAAGGATGTGGCACAAAACACATAGGCATTGCCCAAAAGAGACTGTATTTTCTGGTACACAACACACATCTGCCCCCCCACCCCCCAGCTGCTGCCAGTTGGGCTGAGCATTATAAGCTAGGGAATACGGTAATAACCATTTCTGTAGCTTAAGCCCTTGGGGAGGGGCACATGTAAGGCTGCATGTGCTCCTTAGGGAGTTGCACAATGAGTTGTGCTCCCTCCGTGTTGCTTCTCCGCTACTCCCCACTACGGACCAGCGTTTTCAAGGAGAGAGCTTTCCTTTCCCCTTCATGCTGCCTTTCAAAAGCAAGGTGCAGGTCTTAGTCAGGAGGCGTGTTATACCTGAGAAGATACAGTAATCCCAGAGCTTTCCAATAGAAATCCATCCCTCCTGCCCTGCCTGCAGCTGGTGGAGATCTTTGCTGCAGAAGAATCACTCTAGGGTTTTTCTGGAGTCAAAACCTGGAGCAACAGCTGAGAGCTGGCATCTGCCAAGAGGGGCTGGAGTCTAACAGTGGAGCCTTTGCCTCCAAAATAGCTCATGTCTCAAGCTGTGTCTGCTTTTTCCTCCCTGAGGATGGGCACTTGGGACCCAAAAGCCTGTCTACACCTCCCTGATCCCCCCTGAGCTGGTCTGATACTAAAGATTACCCACAGAAGCTCTTGCCCCTCTAGATCATCCCTGCCCAGTGGTTGCCCAATGTCTCCTTGACTTGAACCCCTCCAGTGATGGAGAGGCCACAGCTTCCCTGGATGTCTGTTCTACTGCCTGACGGCATCATTGCTATTACTTTAGTTATTATTATTATTATTTCAACTTTAAAACCTTCTGACACCTTCCATACTCAGGAGGCTGCAGAGAAGGCTCTGCTATTTTTGGCCCCCTCACCCCAGGGGCATGCAGAGGCTATTTGTTAGGGGCAGTGGCCTGCAATTAGCTTCTGGAGAATGTCAAGCCGCTTCAGCTTGATACGTGGCTTGACTGGGGCTGAGAAGGGTTAAGTCATTTAATTAATTTGGTCAGGGCGGGAGCCGCAGGGAGGGCGAGAGAGAACCCAGAAGTCCTGGCTCTGGATCCTCTAGTCTCACCGTGATGCTGCATTCGCAGGCTGAGATGAGAATAGTAGACCACCCTGGTAGACCCCCCTGAACTAGGAAAGACCCCAGGTGTCCTGGCTCCTGGTTCCCCCCTGCTTTAGCTCACTAGACCATTCCCTCCCCTCCTGGGCTCTCTCCAGCAGAGGCAGGCCTGGGAGACAGCTGCGAGGACTGGGCCCTGTGTCTCCCAGGCTGTGGCCCTTTCTGCCTATAGATAGACCTTAAACCCTGTTAATGAGATGATCCCATTAGCAGAGAGGTGTGTGTGGGGGGGGAGATCCTTGGATCACCAGTGCCTTTGCACACAGGTGTGCACAAACACACACACATACACACACGCCCTGCCCTGTCCCATGCATGGTATGTGTGCACTGCCAGGGGCTGCCCACCGGACCCTTTGGAGCAGCCAGGACCTGGGGGGGGGTGCTTAGCATGGTCCCAGGGAGGTGGGTGGAGCCAATGGGGATGGCCATGCCCAAAGCAAAGAGCCCCACCTCCTCAAGGGGTGGGGGCTGAGCTCTGGGTGGGGATTGGGCGAGGATCAGTGGGTGCAAGTGACAGGGGTGGTGTCCTAGGGGTGGAGCCTGAGTGTCTGACATGGCTCCCAGCAGGGGGTTATGATCTAACCTAGGGGAGGTATGTGTCCCACCCCCACCCCTTGCTGGGGCTCTGTCCATGCCCCCACCCTGTTCCCAATCCATCCATCCATCCATCCATCCATCCATCCATCTGTTGTCCGTCCATCCATCCATCCATCCATCTATTCCCCAGCCCCAACTTCCCCCAGCCCTACCCCTCTACCCATTCACAGCCCTGCGCTTTCCCTTGATGGGTGTTGCTGGCCCCTTGGTTGCCCCTGCCTCGCGCTGACTGGCACGGTCAGGCAGGCACTATATTAATGGATGAGTGCGGCAGCTCCAGGGCCGCACCGGCTGCAGATGTTTATGGCTGTGGCACTAATTGCCTCTGCAGTTAATTGTTTTAGCGTGATAGATGAGAGGAGCGACACCGGGCGGGGGGAGAGCGCCCGCCTGCTTTGTTCCCTGCTGTGCTGGTGAGAAGGAAGCTGGGTTTCTAGCCCGGAGCTCCAGGCTTCCTGCCCCGCCGACACCCACCTTGTGTGTGTGTGTGCGCGCGCGCGTGTGTGCATGTGCACGTGTGCATGTGTGCATGGGGCTCTGCTAAAGCCCCAAGGGGATGCCCCAAGGGCATTGCCACTGTCCCCCCTACTCTGAGTCCACCACTCGTGGCAGGGGCAGTGAGAGGCTGGGCTGGGGGTCTTGGGGAAGGGGCCAAGCAGGTGAGGCAGGGTGTGGGCATGGAGGTGGTAACACATGTACGTGCTGGTGTGTACCCATGGGAGCATGGGCAGGCATGTGTATGTGGGGGTTGTACAACAGGGAGGGGAGAGCATGTGGCTTTGTATGCATGGGACAGGGATGGGGGGTGTGCAGGCATGGGGCACACGGATGTGAGTGCATGGTAAGTGTGTGCACACATGTATATGTGTGTGTATGCATACATGTGGCTGTGTAAGGGTGCAGGGGTGTGCACATGGAGAGGCATGTGGGCAGATGCACATGCTCCCCACATGAGTGCACACACATATGGGGGCGCATGCATGCATGTGGGTGTACTCACATAGAAGCGATGTGCCCATGTATGGGTATTATAGGCATGTACACACGGGGAGGCAGGTGTGCACAGAGGTAGGTGTGAGTAGAGGGGCAACCACAGGTGAATATGTGTGAGCATATGTGTGTACCTATGGGGCTGTGTATGTGCACATGCATTTGGGGCATGCACATGGGGAGGTGTGTGCATGTGCCTATGTGTGTGATGTGAGTGCATGCAGCTGTGGTCACAGGGTGCATGCATGTGGCTATGAGTGTACACACATCTACATTGAGGATCTCTAGAAGAAGCCCCCCCACAACTCCTGCCCCTGCCCCTCCCTCATGGCTAAGTGGGAAGGATGGGGGTCCCAGGCCCAGGGCCCAGAATAGATGATGCCATGGAGGGGCCAGTCCCCTGTGCCACTGCCCCCTGCTGTAGTCGGTGCCACTCTGCCATGTGTCCCAAGCCCCGTATTGCTCGGGGAAAGGGGTGATTCCCATCTCCCATGTTAGATCTCCAACCTAACCCCCCCATGCACGTTGCCTTGCTCCCAGGCTGGGGGCGGAGGGAGAGCGCTGGCGCCCACTTAGCAGAGAGATGGATACGTCTGGTCTTCCCTGGGCTCCGTGCAGCCTTGGAGCAATCTGATTATAGCTCTGGCAACCGGATTAGCCTAGGCTGGTAATGCAATTCCACCCCCCCGCCCGCTTTGCCTTCATCTCATTGCTCTCCCTACCGCGACCTGCCAGGGCCCTGCCCAGTGTGGTGCCCAGCTCTGGGCCAGCCGGTTCCCAGCTGTGTACAACCTGGCACGTGCCCTAGTCCCAGCCCTGCCTAGGTTTGGGCTAAATTCCACGCTTTTTGGGTCTGTCCCGGGCTGACATGCACCTCTGCAGTGGCTTCTGGAAGCCTGAGCTCCCCTTGATGCAGGGCAGGGCCTGGAGGTTGCCCAGGCTGCCAGGGAGGTATCCCTTGCCCACCACCAGCATCCCGGACCCAGTGCCAGGACTCCCATGGCACTGCTATGGCGACACAGGTTCACATGGGGCTCCAGAGCTGCAGGGAGAGCATCCAGCTGGCCTGGGGTCTCCTTGCCAATGCCAGGCAGCCTGGAGCAGGAGGGGGCACCAGCCTGGGATGGGGGCAGCATAGGTGGCTGGACCAGGGCAGTGGGGTGGGCACTGGACTCAGCTGAACAGCCAGAGCCGGGGGCTGGGGGCAGGAAGGTCCCATGTCTGGGAGGCAATGGCTAAGAGGATGAGGCAGGGTCCCATGTGCCATGTAGCATGGGGCATGTGTGTATGTAATATATATGTATAGACACATGCCTGCATGCACCTGCACATATATCTGTGCCTATGTGTGTGTGTGCATATACAAGTATGCGGATGTATATATAAGCATGCATTCCTATGCCTTAAAAGCTGCACGCATGTGTATGCACACACGTATAGATGTGTTTGAGCATATTTATGCATGAATGTACATTTGGGGGGGCCCTATCCCCCTGACGCGTGTGTAGGGGTGTGCATGGGCATACCTGTAGGCTACGGGTATACACATGCATGGCCACACG
This sequence comes from Alligator sinensis, assembly GCF_000455745.1. NCBI lineage: Eukaryota > Metazoa > Chordata > Crocodylia > Alligatoridae > Alligator > Alligator sinensis. Next base: position 198,185 of record NW_005842584.1, read on the forward strand.
CATGTGTGTTCCTCATGCATATGTGTACCCATAAACATACGCCTATGAATATGCATGTACCCCCAGCCTGGCCCATCTGTCCCGCCCCAGCCTTCCCTGCGGTTCCCCGCAGAGGTTAATCACGGTGTCAGCGCGGCCAGAGGGGAATTATCGCTTCATCGCGGGTGGCTCATAAATCAGCCTGGCCTGGGCGGCTCCACAGCCATTTATCTCCCCCCCCTTGTGCTAATTCACTCCCATAATGCACCTGGGCCTGCAGCCCGCCCCCCCCTTCCAAACTACTGCAGCGAGAGCTGGAGGGTGTGAGGCTGCAGGGGCAGCAGGGCTGAGCCCAGGGGGCCTGGCTGGGCCTGCATACCCCTGTGGGGCCTGAGCGGCTCCCCCTTTAACCCCTTGGTGCCAACGGGGTGTGGGGGAGTGAGCTGGGCAGGGGAAACTGAGGCACACTGGCAGACCCAAAAGTGGGACCCCACTCCTCCCACCCCTGGGCAGCGCTGGGGCCCAAACCCCCCAGACCCCTCCCTGTCTGCCCCCCGGCTCCTAACACCCTCTGTCGCTGCCTCCATGATCCTGGGGGTGTCCAATCCCAGATCTCCCCCCACAGTGGGATCAGGCCCTGCCCAAAATGCAGCAGGGCTAGAGCAGGGCTCTTCAGAGCAGGGCTAGAGCACGTACACGCATGTACTCGTGCGCACGCATGCACACGCCTCTCCTGCTCAGAGGGCTGGAGGCCGTAGCCCCCAGCTCCCTGCTGCTGCGTGAGGGCTGGCAGGGCCAGGCGTGCCTGGCTTCAAGGCTAGTGCCCGCAACCCCCCCAGCCTCAGTGATAAGAGGTGGCAAGAGACCTTGAGGCCCCTATACTCCCCCAGCTCTGGCTCTCCCTCTCCCCTTCTTTCCAACCTGGCTACAACAGGACAGGACAGCGAGGGCAGCGCCTCTCCCCCGGTCAGGCAGAGACGGCATGGACCAGGGCCGGAAGCCCTGGGATGGGGTATAAGGGGCAGGGGGGCACCAGCGGGCTTGTGTGTGTGTGTGTGTGTGTGTGTGTGTGTGTGTTGGGGGAGGGGGTGGGCAGGACTCCTGGGTTCCTAGTTTCAGCTTAGAGGGAATGAATGGATGGCGAGCCCGGATTCCTGGGTTCTCCTGGGGGATACATCCAGGGCTCCTGGGTTGCACGCTGTCTGCTGCCTGGCCTTGCCCCTGCTCCATGCCTCAGTTTCCCCCTTGGAGGCAGTACAGGGGGGCTGCACGAACCAGGGATGACCCTGGATTCTCCCAGATGGTGAGGGGTCCTGAGTCCCAGTCCTCCCTCCAGGGTTACCATAATGTGTGTTACGCACGCCCCGAGGGTCCTGCCCCACCTGTGCCTCCGGGGTGGCGGGAGGAGGATTAGGGGGTGGGCTGGGCGTGCTGGAGGGGCAGCTGAGCCTAGGGAGGAGCCTGGAGCAGAAGTGTACCCCCCTTTGCTCATCAACCCCAGGCAGCCCTGGCCTCCCATGCGGGGTCTGGGGGACACCACCACAAAGCATGCTGGGAAAGGCGGATACCTGCTCCCCCCGTGATCCGGGCATCTGTTCCTGGGATGCAAGATCAGGCCCTGAGGCCAAGGCCAAGGGCATCTGCAGCTTCTTGGGAGTGCCAGCTCAACCCCCAGGTCTGGGCTCCCCGCTCCGCCAAGCACAGCCCTGCTCATCACGGCCAAGGGCTGGTGCCCACTGGCACCATGACTTTGAAGGTAGGATGCAGAGAGGGTGAGCAGGGGAGAAGAGACTGAGAGTCAGCACAGGTGGCTGCGGGGAGGGTGTGTGTGTGTGCGTACGTGTGTGTGCACGTGTGTGTGTGATACCCACCACACAATGTGCATCAGTGTGTATGTATAGGCATCTTTGACATTGAAAGCAGGGTTGTGTGTGTTTGATCTCTAGTGCACCGTGTGTTTGTGTGTGCATGCATGCATGCAGGGGGTCCTTGATACTGCATGGGTGGTGTGTGTGCATGTGTTTCTCTAGCACACCAATGCGTGTGTTTGGGCTCCCTAGCACACAGAAGGTGTGCGTGCACAGTGCTCATGCATGTGCGTGTGGACATGCACACACACATGTCTGTGTGTACTGACACACCAGCCCCAACTCCCATATATCTGAGCCCCACCTCTGCCCCCTTCCCCGCCTACAGCTGGCAGCTGCTGGCACTGAGCAGCCCCTGGCATCTGCTTCTCCTTCCTCCTGCAGCCATGGCTCTTACAGCTTCAGCATTATGGCCTCCTGGAGACTCCCCCTGAGCCATACAAGGGCTATGACACACAGTTCAGTCCCCAGCCAGCACGAGGCAGCGGTACTGGCTCCTGCTCCCAGCTCAGCTCTGGCTTCTCCTCAGGTGCCTATGCCTGACTGTCCCCTGTCTGCAGGCACTGTGCCCACCCCCCTGGCACAGGAGCGAGGGCACCTGTGCTGGGAAATTCATGGGAGAGCCTCCACCCCTGCCACGGGCATGCCCGGCCCTCGCTGCGGCAGGCCAGGGCTCGTCCTGGTCCCAGTGTGGTAGGGCCCAGCCCCAGGGCCCCTGGCTGCTCCCGTGGCCTGTGGCACCGCCCCAGCGCCCTGAACAAACTCGTCCTACTACTAAAAAGCAGTGGGAGAGGATGGAGAAGATGCAGCTAACTCGACTTGGCAAAGGGACTCTTGGCAAAGGCTATTCAAAGACACTCTGAGAGCCGGAGTGGTCAGTGATAATGAAGATGACAGCGACACAACCAGACCCCAAAACAGTGACGACGACAACAGCAGGGTCAGCAGCAGCGGAAGCAACAGTGAAGGCAACAGTGACAACAACAAAGACAGGGAATAAGTGGACAATGTCAACCCTAACAGCGGGGTGAAAACTAAGAGACTGTGTTATGGAAAGGACTGCAGATGGGTGTGCAGGGGCACAGAGGCGCAGGGGTGACCATTGTAACGGGTGCACAGGTTTTAAATGCGTTTTAAGGTTTCTGCAGAAATGCTTATCCGGGATGCTGTATATATAGAAGTGTATATATAGAAATATAGTTTTCCAAAAAAACCCCTTGAACAAAGGTGTCTTGCCTCACTTTGAGACAGGGAAACTGAGGCATGGACTTTCCCCGGTCACACAGAGAGCAGGGCTGGGGAGGGGCAGAGCGAGGGCCTAGGATAAGCTTCCCTGAGTCCATAGCTTTCATTTCAAGGTCAGGGGCAGAAAGCAGAGGGTGGCAGGGGGATGTGGCCCCCACCCCGGGGCCCAGCTGTCCATGGATAGGGCGTGCCAGGTGCTGCTCGCGTGCCCTCCCTACCCGGTGGCCAAGGCTGTCCCCGCTGCTCCCACCACAAATGTATCACCAGCCTGGTCTGTACCCCCAGCCTAGCAGTGACAGTAGGTTGTTATCTCAGCTGCGGGCTGGGGATTTCCTCTGCCCCCCACTCCCTGACGGAGCCCAGCTTGGGAGCAGCAGAGATTTGGTCCAGGAAGGAAATGACCAGTGAGACCTTGCCGGCCCCAGGGCATCACCTCTCCTGCTGACATCGCCTCTGACATCACTGCCCCAATCAGCCGCAGGTATTGCCTCACTGGCACTTGCATTGCATGCCCATGGGCTCCCCGCCCCGAAGCAGGCACGGCTGAGTGCCTGGCCCATCCAGCCTGGCCTCCTCGGGGCTGGTTTTACCTCCTCTCTCCTGGGAAGAGCTTGGAAAACAATCATTAGCCAGTGGGGGCAGGTGGGGTTACTAGGTCCCAAGCTCAGCTCTGGCCTGGGGGGGAAGAGGCATCCCTGGGGTCTCCGAGGCCACTACTTGTGGGGGGAATATTCCCAGCAACGTGGATCTGTTCCCAGTGGGCCTGGTTCCCTGCCCCCACCCCAGGCATCTTTTGCACCAGTGCAAAGCAGTCATGAAACCCCCCCGGTGGGTGTGCACACCTGGGGCACTGACAGACTGGGGATCTGGCCCCAGCTCACAGCCGCTGCGGTCTTTGCAGAGCAGCTACGGCCTCTCTAGCACGTCAGGGCCCCGGAGACGCATCCGTCACTGTCAGGGTGCTGGGAAGCAGCCTGCACACGGTGGCTGGGACGTGCCATGGCGCTGACATGAGGAGGGAGTGTCGTGGCAGCCCCCTGTGCGGGGGCACTGAAATCCCTCTCTAGCCCATTGTGCCCAGGGGACAGCGGATCCTGGTCTCCCCATAACCCCTGCGTGTGAAGGCGCCACTACCACCCAGACCACGGGGCTAGCCAGTGATGCCTCTTTCTCTCCGGGATTTTCCGCTGGAAAATCAGCCCTGAGGAAAAGAACAAGGACCCACCAGGGAAACTCCACACTTCCCTTCGGGTCCAGAGAAACCTTCTGTCCGGATCCAGAGTGACGGGAAAGCTCCCCAAAGTCTGTTCCGAGTTGAACTTGGTGGATCTTCCCCCATATGCTGTTGCAGCTGAATCTCCCTGACTCCTCACCCAGGGACTTTTCTTCAACAAAACTCCATTGTCCAGTCTCCCCTGTCTTCTCTTCTCCAGCTAATGCCCCCCACCCCCAGCCCTAATCTTCCTCCCTCTCCTGGGGCACTGTGCTCCTAGCCATGCCATCGCACTGCCGGGCTCTGCCCAGGTTCCTCTTGTTGCCCTGTGCCCAGTGCTGGAGCCTGGGTGCTGGAGGCCTGCTAACCGGGACACCAATTTGCACCAGTTTGCACCCCTTTTGGGGCTGGGGTGCAACCGACTGGGGCAGGACCTGAGCTGGGGCAGATCTGCAGAGCTCCACTGAAGTTGGAGGAGCTGCTTCTGCCAGCTGAGACCTTGACCTGGGGTCAGCATCTCTCTATGTCCTTACGGAGATGCCTCTGTGGGGAATCCTCCACTTGCTCTGCCCCGGGGGTTGGGAGAGGACAGTGCCGCCCAGCGGGTATCAGATCTACCCCCTCCAGAGCCTGAGCCATGGGGATAAAGGCTCTACTGTTGCTGCCAGCTGCTGAAAGCCGCTCCTGCAGCACCAGGCTTCGGACTGTCCTCCTAGCTGAAGCCCCTGGGGTTGGTCCCAGGACCAGAGCAGAGAATGGGGGGGCATATGTAAATGATATGCAGATACATCCCTTGCACACCTGCCATGGGATTTGCCATCTCTTTGCCCCCTGTACAGCCCTTCTCACCAGTGCAATCCGCAGGCAGCTGCTTTCATCAATGCAAGGACTGTGCAAAGTGCTGCCCCTGTCTTGATCTGCTCATGTTTCATGCCCGTTGTTACACACGTGCAAATGCCTTTGCCAGGTCACAGCCCTGGAAGGGACGTGTCATCATGCTGCGGGAAACTCCACTGCCCGTGGGGTCAGGGTCACTTCCTGCGTCTCCCAGACCTGTGGTCAGGATGGGTTTCATCTCGGCCCTGTCCCTGCAAAGCAGCTCCTAGTGGAGTTGGGGCGGGGATTTCGGCTGAGAAATGGCCTCAGGAGTACAGCCAGATGAGGAAGTTTTTTGGATGAGTGGTAAATACACCCTGGCTCAGACACATCAGACTCACTGGTGAGCTCAGACCTAGATCATTGAATCCTAGAGCAGTGGGGCTGGAAGGGAGCTCCGGAGGTCACACCTAATCAACCCCTGCCTGAGGCAGGATCAGCCCTGCCCAAACCATCCCAGACAAATGCATCATCTTAACTCTTGGCAAAACCACCCTCAGTCCTGACACCACACAGCACAACACACCCGACTCTGCCCCAGGAAAAATAGGGGGACTGCGGCAGCCAACCTCTTCCTGCTGCAAAGTGTTAATATACACTCAAGAGATCCCAGGCAGAGGCCGTGTCCCTGTTACAGAGGAAGGTGAAACCCTGCAGTCCATACCAGTCTGAGCACGAGGGAAGTCCCTTTCTGCCCCAGTGTAGCATCTGTGTGACCCTGAGCAAAGAGGCAAGAGCCTCTAGCCAGGACCCTCTGACTTTGGTCCCAGCAGGAGCATTGGCACAGCCCAGTCCCCATCCCCAGCCTGGGCTGCAGCCAATACCCAGTGCCAAAACCCCCTGACACCTGTAGCAGAAATGGAGGGGGGGGGTTTTCTCTCCCAGCCCCAAGCAAGAACCAGCAAAGCCAAGGATTTTACCTCCAAAAGAGAGGGAAGGAGCATTGAGAAGGCACTGGCACCTCCAGCTTCCCAGCTCCGAAGGACATGGCAGTGTTTGGGGAACTGCCTGATGTTTTTTTCCAGTGCACAGGCATGTTAAGGATGGAGCCAGCCAGGCACACACACCGGACGCTGCTTGGGGGGGCTGGAATGGAGCTGGGGGGGGTCTTGCTCTCCCATCCCACATCTGCTCCGCTCCCCTGCCCCTTGCCCCTTCCCTGTAGCAGTTCCAGTTGGAGGTTCACTGCTTCTGGGTGAGACGTCACCTCCTTTTCCCACCAAAAATCAGGGCACAGGGCTGGCCAGCTCTGCAAATATTCCCTGTAAGGAAAAAAAACATGGTGAAACCTGCTGGGAGGTGGAATGACCCATGAAGGAAACTCCGCACTTCCCTGCGGGTCCAGAGAAAACTTCTGCTTGATCCAGAGCTCCAGGAGAGCTCCCTGATTCCTGGTCCGGCTGGAGCTGAAACAGATGATCCTTTCCCCCTTTCCTGTTTCAGCTGAATCTCCCCAACTCCCGCAGGCTCATTCCCCAGGGGGCTTTTCTCTAGCAAAACTCTGCCAGGCGGTTACCCTGCTTTCCACGTTCAAAGTGCTGTACAAACAGCGGCTAATTAATCCTCGCGGTCCCCCTGGGATGCAGGTAAGAGCATCTTTTTATCTTCAAAGCACTTTCTGGGCCTCGGCTAATCCCCGAGCACTTCTGCGAGGCAGAGAAGCAGTGGAAGTGTTATTGTTGTTATTGCCCTTCTCTCATCCGTGGGGGAAACTGAGGAAGAGGGGTGCCCTGGGGGGGGCAGAACCCAGGAGTCTGGCAAGCAACACCTAGCGACGGGAGATTCAGCCACGTTTAGGGCTTGGCAGGGAGACGGAAATGAGACACGGCTGCTAAGGAGGTTGTTACCCGGGACTCCTGGGTTCTACTTTCAGTGCTGCCACAGGCCAAGTTGCTGCCCCATTCTGTGCCTCAGTTTCCCTGTCTCAAAGCAGCATCTGTCTTTAGCTCTTGAATCTGGGACAGCTTGGGCTGTGCACGGGGTCAAGAGTCTCTTGTGAGACTCTTTGGAGTTGAGGGCGTTTGAAGTTACACAGTATGAGCCGGTTTCTATGCTGGGTTTGGTGGGTGGTATGACGGACTGCTGCTCTGATGCTTAAGGGTATGAATAAATTGGACCAGTTTGTACCCTCCTGTTATACTGATATATGGCTGGGGAAACTGAGTCACCACTGTGACACAGAATCCAGCAGGATCTGGAGTGAGGCCACTTGCACCCACGTAGCTGTGATCACGTGTGATTGTATGTGATCGGACCAGGAGCATGGTTTATAATCCAGGGGGCTGGGGGTGACATATGACTGGTGCCTGGTGGGCCAGGGATACACCCCAAGTATTATATTGATGGGCACAGGCTGGTGTCAGGGGGAGGGGGAAGGCAAGGCACTGAAGACCTCATTACAGTCACACACGATACAGGCTCCCAAGGACGCAGGTTGTCTCAATGAGAAGTCCTGCTTGTTAGTGGTCTGTTACATGCAGGAAGTCCTGCCCCAATACTGGCAATGACGGGTTAACCTGATGGAGGTGCCTGTGATGCCAATCTAGTTGCCCTTGCTCTGGAGTGAAGCAGGGATGTTATATTTGGGACCTCTACAAGGGCCAAATTTCCAAAGCAGAAAGCAAGCACCGGCAGGGACCCGGAGTGGTCCAGGAACATCCCACAGACCCTGCCCCACAAGGCCACGGATGCAAAATCAAGGCACAGGGTCAGGCTAGTCAAGTGGAGCCGTGGAGGCAGGAATCAGACATGGAAATGAATATACAAAGGATAGGGAAGGAAGTGGCTATGTGTGGAAGTCTGGGTTACAGAATGCAGGGTGCTGATAAGGAATCAGGACTTGTGGTAGAGGTAATATCTTTTATTAGACCAATTAGATTTTTGGAAAAAAAAAAATCTTTAATTGCAAGCTTTCGGGCACAAACACCTCAGCCCCAATTTTCAACAGCTAAATTTTTGGGAAAAGGTGCATGTTTTATGCAAGACAATATGGCATGCTCAAAGCAACAACCCCCCTTCCCAAACTTGCCATCAGGATAAAGCAAGCTGGCAGGTGCAGCTGGAGGGGGGTAAGCAGTGACGTGGAAAAGAGAGAAACGTTCACTGGATGTTTCTGGTCTGTGCTTGGAGCAAAGCAGGAGGAGGTCGCTGTCTTGTACCCTGTCATCCTCAGCATACATCCGGGTCACAAGAAGGCTAGAATACGCTGACATCAAATACAGTAATTACTTGTAAGCCACACAACCCTCTTTCCCCCAAAATGTAGCCAGGAAGCTGATACAAACTGTTCTTCTTTCTCACAGACAAGGCACAGGATTCATTTCAGGGCATGGGGTATGGGAGGAAACACAGTGGTCTTTTTTTCCCCACATCGACAAACCTGGGTAACTTACAGCCAAGAGTTTTAAGGGAACTGGCTGAGGAGACCAATAAAACACACTGAAGTTTTAATAAATCTGGGGGGGGAAACAGGGAAATCCCAGAGGCTTGGAGGAAGGGAAATATTTTGCTGACATTTAAACTGGGTGAGAGAGAACGCCAGCGTCTCTACTCGAAAATCACGTGGAGTTCTCTATGCAAAGAATCAGGGGCTATGAATAGGATGAAGACCAGTTACGCGGTTTATTGGGAGGTAAACCACGGCAAACTGACCTGCCTTGGCAGCTGTGGCTAACGCTCATATAATGCCCTGGATTCTCCAAGGTGTGTGACTTAGACCCGCTGGATGCTTTAATTAATATGTGTCTGATGTGGAAGGGCTGATGGCTTCAGTACTGGCTCCCCAACACCGCAGGGTTAATAATGAGGGGGAGCGGAGGCAGCAGGGCCAGGGAGCCCACTGGGGTCAGAGCTCCACAAGGGGATGGCATACAGCCGGACCCTGCCTGGTGTGTGTGTGTGTGGGGGGGGATTTCTCACTCTCCTCCAGCCCCGGGGGCCCTGCTAGCCCCATTCTCGGTTGGTGTAGATAGGGGCCACTCCCAGCCCCTGACCCGCATTGCAGCAGGTGTGAATCAGCGCTGCTGCACTCACGGCCCCTGAGCACAGAGCTGAGGGTCTGGGGCAATCGGGCGCCTCAAATCTACTGGGGAAAAATGAGCCCCAAAGCCAAAAGCCTGCCAGTGCGTTAAAGTGAGTGGAGGCTTAATCGGCTTAAGGGGATTTAATTAGCAGTGGGCACGCTGCCTGGAGCAGGCCGCTCAGGTGGGGAGAGACAGAGACAGGGAGCCCTTGGTCCCCCTCTCCCCTGCTGCGGGCTGGCTCAGCACTGGTACCAGGTCCTTAAGGACCCGGCTGTGGTGTGGCCACATACCTTGCCTCAATTTCCCCCACTAAGAAGCAGGCTGCAAGCACTAGCTGCAGGGCAAGCCTCCTGCCCGGGCTGTCGGACAGAGACCCTTGCAGGGCAGGGTGGTGCAGGGTCACCCCCCACCCCCAAGCTCCCTGGCCTGCTGGGCTGTGGCAAGCCCAGGCCTGGCAGCGTTGCTCAATGTGCTGACACCGGTTTGTCAGGATCCAGAGGGGCGAGGCACAAGGATGAGCATGTCCTCCCCAGGCTCTGGGCTTCTCAGCAGGTCCCTCCAGCCCTGGTGGGGACGAGCTGGGGTAAATCCAGCCCCTGGGGGTGTGAGATGGGGGCAGACAGGCATCCCCTATACCCCAGGACTGGGTGCTCCTCTTGCCATGGTTTCTGGGCAGCACCCGGTGCCTGCAGGGCTGGGCCATGACCATCGGCCACTGTGCTGGCACCAGACCCGCATCTGCGAGGCCTGAGTGCAGGGGCTTGGGGGGGGACATTTGATCCTGAATATTTTGGGGAGACTCAAGCAAACCCAGCAAGGAAACAGCCTCTGCTCCCCTGCTCCCCACTCCCCATAGCTTGTTAGCACTGGCTGGTGCCTGCATTAGGGCAGCCATCCAGGACAGGGGGCATTCACGTGGGAACCCCCTGCCCTCTCCCCCCCAACATGGAAATGGGACGGTGAACCCTCCAAGGACTCGATTTGCAGTCAGTGATAGATCCAGCAGGAGAGGCTGAGGCAGGAAAGGCCCATGGGGGCTGCTGGAGGGGTGTGTGTTGGGGGGAAACCTCTGAGATGGGGGGCAGGTCAGTTCCTGATCCTGAAACGGGGATTGGGTATGACCTGGGGGCAGCTTAGGGTCAGGACTTCTAGGTTCCTTCTTTGTACGACTCCCAGTGCAGTTGCCCCCCTTTCCCGTCTTCTGTGCCTCAGTTTCCCCATTGAGGAAGGGAGTGCGATCAACTGGGCCAGGCATTTGTCAAAGCAGAGAAGCCAGGATTGGGGCCTGGCAGTGCCCCCTGCCAGCGTAGTTGCCTTGATCTGTGTGCCAGGCCCCAGGAGCAGAGGGGGCTGGGAGGTGAGAGCATTGCTCTGCTCACAGACCCCTCTAATTTGTGCCCTAATGAGCAGATACTAATTGCTGCATTGGAGGTGGCCTCTGCTGTTGCTTTTTCCCCACAGCGGGAAATTCCAAGTACTGGACCCTGACCTGTGTGTCCAGAGTCTGCCTCCCTGGGGGGAAACCGAGGAATGAGGAGGTGGTCCCGACAGAGGTCTGGGGTCTGATCTCCTAGGTCCCAAAGAAGCCCAGAGGGACTGGACCAGGCCCGGGGAAGCAACGCCAGCTGTAACCCTGGGATTGGGGTGGGAATTGGAGCTGTGGGCTTACAAACAGGGGCTGGAAGGGAGCATGCGGTGAGCGCCATGGTGGGGCGGGAGTACCTGCCTGTTCCCATTCCTATGCACCTACCTTGAATTATCTATCTATCTAGCTATCTATCTAGCTATCCCCATAGACATCCTTGGATCTTTCCAGGCCAGACACACCCTTGTGTGCATGTATATATCTACCTAATATTACCTACGCTTACCAGACCTTGACATATCTCTCCCACCGTCCCCCCAGCCACGCCAGGCCTCCAGATCTCACCAGCACAACCAGGGGACCAGAAAATGTGGCTGATCTGGTCCCACTGCTGATCTGGTCCCACTGGTCACCTTGACCCCCGGCAGTTGTATTGCCCCTCCTCCGCGGTCGTGCAGGCCTGGTCACTGGGCAGAGACCTCTCCATGAGTCCCCCTGCTCTTTTGAAGGTGGGGGCGGGGGTCACGTTTGTATGTAGTTACCTCCACCCCCCCCTTCCGATGCTGCATTGAGAAGAAAAAAAGAGAGAGAAAACAGGGAGAAGGAGATGGCTAATTAGCGCAGAGCGAGTGACAGATGTTTCCCGCAGCCCGAGGTTTGTCGGGGCCTTTATTTGCCTCTTTCTGAGAGTGTCTCCCGGCACCAGGGCTAGAGTCAGACTCTCCAGGACTGGGCCCAGCTCCGGCTGCGTGTGCCCTAGGGCCCGCTCCGGGAAGGTGAGGTCTCAGTGACCCACCCGCAGCCGTCTTGGAGCCAGGAGCCAGGAGCCAGGCAGGGCTGGGCTTCCTTCCCCCACTTCCCCACGCAGAGATAACAGCTCCTGCTGCCTGGAGGCCTCCCTTGGCAGGGTGGCAAAGGGGGAGAGGTACATCCTCACTCCAGCCTCAGCAGAGAGGTGACTGTCTAAATGGGCCACACGGGTTCAGAAGTCTCACACATGTTTGTGGGTCTCACATTTGTTTGTAGGTGCCACGCAGGTTCATAGGGGTCACCCATGTTCGTGGGTGTCACACATGTTCATGGGTGTCAGATGGGTTCATGGGTGTCACCTGTGTTCGTATGTGACACATTTATAGGTGTCATGTGTTTACCGGTGTCACACGTGTTCATGGGTGTCATCTGGGTTCATAGGTATCCCTTGTGTTCATAGGTGACACATGTTTGAATAGGTGTAGACATGTTCATAGTGTCACCCACATTCATAGGTATCACACGTGTTCATAGGTGCCACTTGTGTTCATGGGTGTCGCACAAGTTCATAGATGTAACATGTTCATAGAGGTCACACACGCTGATAGGTGTCACACGTGTTCATAGGGGTCCCGTGTTTATGGGTGCCCCACATGTTCACGGGGGTCACTTGCGTTCATAGGGGGCACACGCATGTATAGGTGTAACACGTGGGTATGGGTGTCACATGGGTTCCCGGGTGTCACCCCCGTTCAGAGGGGACACCCGTGTGCCGAGGTGCCCGGGGGGCCGGGGCCGCCCGGGCAGCGGAGCGGCGCGGCCGGGGGAGGCGCTGCCGGAGCGGGCTCACCCGGGGCGGCCGGAGCGGGGCGGGGCGGA
>NW_005842584.1:210871-231103 GCF_000455745.1 Alligator sinensis
AGCACCCTGGGGTGCAGCAGCCGGGGGTCTGGGGTGCAGCAGCTCTGGGGTGCAGCGGGGACCCCGCGGACGGAGCCACGCACGAGGCGTGCTTTCCTTGCGCAGCACGAGGGGTCCCCGTGGGGGGCAGGGGGTGGCCAGCGGGTGGGGAAGGCTGCCTGCCTGGCACTGGCGCTGGCGCTGGCTGGGGCCGAACCCCTCCGGGGTTGTGCCAGGGGAACTTTCCCACCTTGCCCTGGCTCGGCCAGAGGTGGCCAGCCCCGGGCTGGGCACCCAGGGCAGGGAGGGCAGTGTCACGGGGTGCACCCGGTGCCAGGGCCCCATCCGCCACGGCCAGACCCCCGATGCCAGCAGCAGCCTGTGCCCTGGCGGGGTGGGGGCCGAAGGCACCAGCCCCCCCTGAAGTCCCGGCCCCCACTGGCCCTGCCAAGCTCCTCCTGCTCTGGGAGGAAGAGGTCCAGCAGCTCCCAGTTGATTCCAGGTCAGCTGATCCCAGCTCGGAAACATCCTGGAAAACAGGGGGGTTGTTAACCCTCGCCAGCCCAGGCCCACCCTCCCCCAGCTGCAGGAACGGGCCACGGCAGGGTGTGGGTGCTTGGCGTCGCAGGTTGAGGAGGGTGGGATGCCGGGGGTCAGTGTGACGCCCCAGGGGGAGCTGGGGGTTCGGGTGCTAGTGGGGTGCAGCTGCTGCTTGGGGTCTGTGGGTGAACGTACAGTGCCGTGCGCTGCGGGGCCGGCAGGGCCCAACCTGGCTTCTAGCTCCTGCTTCCCCAGTCCTTGTCTCCAGATCAGGCTCAAATTTGGCCCCTGGGGCTTGCCGGGCTCTGAGGATCCAGAGGCTGCAGTGGGATTGGATCCCATTGGAGCCAGCGCGCCTAGTGCTGTACGAACCGTGGCTGCAGGGGAGGGGTGAACCTGGGGAGGGCCAGGTTCCCATTTTCTGCTGGGGGTGTGTGAACCTGTCGAGGGCCAGGTTCCCATTTTCTGCTGGGGGTGGTTTGGGTCCTTCAATTGGGGAGGTGCGTGGCTATGAGGTGGCCAATCCCCTGCTGGCTGCGTGGGAGGAGCCTCTTGAAAACGAGGCTGGGGCTTGGGTGCTGTGGGTGAGCATACGAAGGCCAGATGCCTGCAGGGGACGGGAGCCCCAGTGCCGTGGGGCTGGGCAGGCAGAGGGAGCCCCCTGCGCCTGGATCTCTTGCTGTGACCAGGTAAGCTGCTTCTCTGCTCCATGCCTCAGTTTCCCCTCTCTGCTGCAGGCACTGCCCTCTGCTGGGTGGGTGCATCAGGCTCAGCTGTGTGTCACGAGCCCCGTACTGCGCCCAGCTGAGCCTGTGAGCTCAGGGCTTTGGGATCCAGAAAGGTGCAGGGCTTGAAGCTGTAATGCCTAGGGTCTGCGCCTGGCCCTGCCCTGCCCTGCGGTGTGGGCTGGAGCATGCCATGTCCCCGTTCTGTGCCTCAGTTTCCCCACCTGTGGTACTGAGCGCAGAGTCCTGGCGCAGCCTGGGACTGAACTAGCTGGGGCTGTTCCTACATGGGGTGTGAAGAGCGGCTGCGTTCCACCCCAGAACCAGCCGCATCTCAGCTGGTGAGGAAGTGGCTGTGGTGCGTTGGAGATGGATCTTGTATTCCCTTTTGCAGGGGAATGGACATGCTGCCTTGTTGTTGTAGGTCCTACGTAAAGATAGGGGCTGCCTGCTGGGCTGGTGTTGCTGGCTTTGCCCTGAGGTCTGGATGGGGTTTCACGTCCTGGCAGAGGGTGCAGCCTTTGCCCCCCTTCCCCGATGCGGCAGTGTCTGGGTGGGGTCGGGGTTACTGGGCTTCCTGGGGGCAGGGGGTTGCCCTTGGGGGCCATGGGCCCAGCATCATGTGGGCACTAGGCAAGGGCACAAATTAACACCGGCTCCTCGTTCTCATGCCTGCCGTTCTGGGCCCCGTGTGGCACACGTGTGCCCTGGTGCCCCCTTGCTGCCCCCCTCCATAGCCAGGTCTGTCCTGGGCCTCACCCGCATGCAGGCCACAGCTCCCCCTGGGGCCAGGTGTGGGGGAGAGCAAGGCACTGGCGGCAGGGGCACAGGTCCCCAACACGTTGGGGGCATCTGCTCTGCCTGGGTGCAAGCTCTGCCCTAGTTTTCTGGCTTTCAAGAGAAGAAAACAGCCTTTTTTTTTCCGCCTCACGGTTGATTGTCACCTGGGAGCTGACAGCGGGCAGGATCATGTGGCTTGGGGCCTAGGTGTGGCTGGTGCCGGTGCCCAGGCAGCCCATCCTGGGAGCACCCTGGCCAGACCCACCGTGGGCTGGGGTCACGGGGCTATGGACATGGGGCTTGCATGCTAAATCCCACAGACCCCCGAGCAGACAGAACTGCTGCTGTCCTGGGGGGGCTGTTGGGCTCTCACATTTCCTAGCCCGCTGGCACCCTGCGAGGGGCTATCCTGGGATAAGGATACAGGACACTTATACTGGTATCACTTCCCCATGTAGTTTTGCCCCGATCCTTTCAGGGGGGGTCTAGGCAGGAGGGGGTGATGCTACCCCAGGAGGAGGGGTTACACTGGTGTAAAGGGGTAGTTTGTCTGGGCCCCTCGTTACTGCTGGGTAGCGATGGGCAGTGGAGCAGGATCGTTGGAGGTCAGGCCCCGGTTCCCCCCTGCACCTCGTGCACCCTGTCATGCAAAGCGTGTACATGTAGATTGGCACAACTGTGCCTGGGGACACCTGGCTCCCATACAAGGTGCTGGGGGTGCAGAGGCCGTTGTGCGAGGGGCCATACACAGTGTTTTCTACAGGCATTGCACGACGGCCAATCAGTGAGTGCCGGGCGCATGGAGGGGAGCCAGGAGGCTTCGTAGCCGGCTGCCTCCAGCTGCTGCTTCTGGGCTGGGCTCCTGCAGAGGGAGGAGAGTGGGTGCTTTGCATGGTGAAGGGGTGTGAAGTCACCCCCCACCCCTTCCCTGCATGCCCGCTGCCGCCTTGGCCCTGCCCCGGCCCGCTTGCTGCCCGCCAACCCAGCCCAGCCAGTGCTGCCGCGGCCCCTTCTCTGAGTTATTGTGTTTACGAGCCTTTAACAATGGAATAAATAAGGGGATCGATCACGCCAGGCATGCAGACAGGCGCGTGCACGCACACAGACACATGCAGAGACAGGCATGTGCAGGCACGCACAGATGCACGCACACAGTGACAGGCAAACAGACAGAAACACATATATGAGCATGTACAGACACACACACATGCACACTGAGACAGACATACATGCATGCCCACATATGCTCACACACATGCACACAGAGGCGGGAACATAGGCACACACAGACAGACACATGCACACACTGAGACAGGCGCATGTGTACACACACACACACACACACACACACACACACTGAGATGGGCATACACACACATGAACATACAGATTGGAACATAGATATGCACACAGACACACGCAGAGATGGGGAAGCAGGACGGGGAATGGTGATGGCTGGGACCTGGGCCAGGTGCCCAGTCATCCCAGCCCTGGGGCCCCTGCGTGGGTACGGACCTCGCTGCTGGCCCGGACTCCTGGGTTCTCTTCCCAGCTGTGGGAAGCAGGGGCTGGGGTGAGTGTGCTGGGGCAGGGATCGGGACCCTGGGTCCTCTGTCTGGAGGCCAGGGCAGGCCCCGGGCAGTGGGTGCATTCCCTGCTGGTGCCTCTCCCCACTATGTACCCGGCCTGCGTGGCCCTGATCCTAGGCCAGGCTCTAGGCGCCAGTGCCAGGATCCCCGCGCTGCAGTGATGCTAACGGCTCGCTTGGATCCTAGATGGAGAGGAGCCGCCAGGACCTCCCAGCACTGCACCAAGGTGGCAGCAGCCGGGGAACAAAGTCCCTGTGCCTGGGCCACGCGTCTCCCCGCACTCGGAGCTCCATGTCGGGCCATGGGCCAGACTGACCTGCGGGCAGCGACAGCAGCAACAGCTCCAGCTCCAGCCGGATGTCCCGGCTGTGAGGCTGCTTCCTGCCATTGTCCCAGACCCGGCCAGGGCCGAGGCCCCCCCTTCGCCTCCCCTCTGGCACAGATCGCAGCCCACATCTGCTAGGGGTTGCGAGCCAGGCCCGCACAGAAGCCAGGCCTGTCTAGGGCGAGGGGAACCCAGGAGTCCGGGTGCCCTGCACCCCCTCTGCTCCGGACCCCAGCTCCCACCCCTCCTCCATAGTGGGGGGAGAACCCAGGAGTCTGGGCGCCCAGCCCCCTGCCCCCACCAGCTCTGACTCCTAAATCTCTCCCCTCCCAGAGCTGGGGAGAGAACCCAGGAGTCCTGGCGCCCAGCCTACCCACTAGCCCTGGCTCTCTCCCAGATACACAAACCCAGGAGTCCTGGCTCAGGGCCCCCTGTCCTTGGTGTAACCCGGCAGAGCCCCCATGCTCCTGTCTTGGAGCTGGGAAGGGAACCCGCGAGTCCTGGTGCCCTCAGCTCTAGTTCCCGTGCAGGATGGATCAGGACGCTGGTGCTGCCTGGTGGTGGTGGGGCATAGATGGACTGGGGCTAATTAACACACTCAAGTGTTATCCCATTACCCCTTCGCAGGGCAGCTGGGCAAGGCTGGCATGGCAGAGATGAGCACCAGTAGGGCCAAGCACAGCACAGACCTGGACAAAGCCTCTCCCAGCACTCTCCTGGTCTGACCAGATGCGAGACAGGAAGGGAAATCGAGGCCCAGAACCCCCCCCCAAGGGATTTAGGAGCCCAGCCTCAATGGGAGTTAGACACTCGGGTGCCTTCAAGGGCCTGGAGGCGTGAGGCACGTCTGGTCACAGGACCCAGATTCCAGGGCTCTTGGCTGCTGGATTGTGTGGATCCTGGGGGCACCGGGCTGGTATGGACCTGGTCTTGGCTGGGCTGCGGGCAGGGAAGGGTGGTAAACAACGAACAGAGCAGGCCTGGTTGCTGGGACCCAGGTGTCCTGGTCGCATGACTACAGGCAGGTTGTGAGAGCCAGGTCAGGGCGGGCTGTGTGTGCAAGCATGTGGAGGCATGTACATGCGTGTGGAGGCGTGTGCAACCCCATCCTGTTCCCAGAGCAGCTTGGCACTGGTTTCACTGGTCCCCATGGCCCCTGGTAGCCCTGCCAGCCGTTGCCCCATGCTGGCAGGAGAGGAGGGGCTGAGTCAGGCCTGTGTTGCATGGGGGGTTTGCATGTTGGTGTGTGCACACTCAGCCCTTGGGGATGCACCAGGGCCTGGGAGCTGCAGCCAGGACCCCTGTGCACTCTCCCCCTGCCGGCGCTGCTCCCTTCCCCCAGGTCTGTCTGGTCCGGGGCTGTGAGATCAGTGGTTGGTGGCTCCAGACTCAGGGTCAGCCCCAATGTCAGGCACTGACTGGAGACCAGGGCAAAGGCGGCTGCAGCCGGTGTCGGGGAAGGGTGATCTGTACAAGGCAGAGTGATGGGGGTGGGGGTTTGCACGGGGATCACGTGTGCGTATGGTCACATATGTGTGCACATGCACCCCCTGTATATGACTTGGATCATGGCTCCTCACACTGGGGTGCAGTGTGCATGCATGTGAATGCACAAGTGCACACTGGTGCTGGCACACAAGGCTTCCGTGCCCCCCCACAGGAAGGCCAACCCATGCCTGCGGCACCTGCCCTTTCCTCAGTTTCCCCACATTGTCCTGACCTACTGCGGGGGGAGGCTCCCATGGGCACTGTGCTGGATGCCTCCCTCATCTCTAAATGCATCATCTCCCTTGGCCACATACCCTCTGGGGACCCAGGTGTCCAGACTCCCCGCTCCCCCGAGTTGGGGTAGAACCCAGGAGTCCTGCCTCAGTCCTTAGTGCCCTTCTGGGGCTGGGCTTGGGGCTGTATCGGAGAGAGGAGACATGGGCAGCTCCCCCTGTCCTATGCTGGGCCTCAAAGGGTTGGGGGGGCTGGGTACCACAGAGATCCCATTTGGTGCTTGTGCTGGGAGGGGGGGCTGTGGGTCAGGAGTGAGGGGCACTGGCAGGGCTGGGCACAGTCTCTGCCACACTCAGGGTATCTGGTGCAGGGTGCAATGGCTGGTGGGGGGAGACCCCCACACCCGGACACCTGGGTCCCATGGCTGGGGGGTCTCATGTCTCCACATGTGGCCAGCTCTGGATCTCACCTCTCTTTTCCCCTTGCAGCCCTGCCGGACCCCCTGGACATCACCCGAGCCCCCCTGGCTTCCCTCAGGTGCTGTCAAACTGCCGTGGACCCACGAGCCCCAGGTAGGGCCCAGCTGTGGGCTGGTGGGTGGATCCTAGGTATGGGGTGTTTCAGACTGAGCTGTAGGTGCCAGGGAGGAGCGGTGGGACCCAGGTGTCTGGGTGTGTGGTAGCTGCTAGGCTTGGGGGACAGGTTCAAGTTCAGGGACTTGGGCTTGGCACTGGGGCTGCTCCAGCCTGGCAGGGTCCCTGTGCTGAGGCTGGCTCAGGTCTAGCTTTACTCTGTGTCTGCAGCCTTGCACTGGGTGCATCCCACCAGGCTGCAGGGCTCCAGTAGCTGTTGGACCCCCCTGGCACTGCCCAGCCCACAGAGGGGCCGGCACTGCCGGGCATGGGCGCTGGCACTGGGCAAGGGCTGGCATGCAGCCGGCAGGCCTCCTGGCACTGACTGGCACCACACTCTGCAAAGCTAAGCAGAGTCTGGCTCATTCATCATTTGGATGGGAGACCAGGGTGGAGGGTGCGGGAGTGCCTGGCTCCCTGAGACATCCCCCCAGCCCTGCACCTGGGTCTCTGACCTACCCGAAGCGCTGGCTGTGCCGCGCCCCAACGCTGGCTGCATTGGGGCATGTCCCGGTGCTCCCCCGGCCACCGTCTCCAGGCTGGCTCCAACTGGCCGCTGAAGCTGAATTATTCATATTTTAATTTCTGATGCAGCCAGACGTGGGGTGGGGGGGGCTGGGCACGGACGTGCGGGGCTCAGGGGAGCGGCCTGGCAGCCCCCTGCTGGTTAGGGCTCGTGTGTGTCATAGTTCCCGTGTGGCTGGTGGTGGGGGTGAGTCTCCAGCAGAGCGCAGCATGGGGGTGTGGATCAGGTGAGGAGTGGGGGGCAGGCTCTGAGGGCCTGAGTGAGGGTCCAGTCCTGGCTGATCAGAGCGCTGGGCTGTTGGACCCAGGTGTCCAGTCTCCCCCACGGCACCGAGCCAACACCCCTGTCCCCACCCTGGCAGCCTCTGGTGCAGTGACTAGAGACTCCTGGGTCCTGTGCCCAGCTCGCGGGGAGGGTAGCGGTAGGGGTTAGATCAGTAGTGTCTGTGCCAGGACTCCTGGGTTCTCATCCAGGAGGCAGGTCACTGAGCTGGGGGAGGTGGTGGGGGGGGCAGGCTGGGCTCCCAGGGCATCATGGGAGCAGGGAGAGAGGGACCAGGCTGTGAGTTGTGGGGGGCAGGACACTAGGGTTCAGCTCCCAGCTTTGCCACGGCACTCCTGCCTGGCCTTGGCCCTGTCACCTCACCCCCACCCACCTCCCCTGTGGCGTGGGAGACTGGCTTTTGAGTGTGGACAGGAAGTGGCAGGCATTTGAGACAGAAAGTGGGGTGGCACTGCAAACGGGAACTAGGGGGCATTTGAGACAAAGTGGGGGACACTGCAGGCCAGGACTCTAGGGCCAGGGGTTCAAATCCCCATGCAGCATCATTGCAGACAACTCACCACTCGCTCTGTGCCTCAGTTTCCCCAACTGTTGCTGGGCTCCACACATCAGCCATGGCTGCCTGGCCAGTGCCCGGCAGTGAGAACCCACAGGGTTAACCCGCAGTCTCTGCCCTAGGGCACGGGGTATGTGCACGGTGCTAGCTCCCAGGGCTTCAGGGAAAGCATCTTGTACATCAGGGCAGCCCCAGGGTGACTCTAACTGACTGGAACTGGCACCGGCACCGGCACCCGGCTGGCCCTGGTCCTTTCCTGGGCTTGCATAAGTATAGGCCTACAAGCACACGCTTGCATGCACAGATCTGCTGATATGAGTACATGCCCAAGTGGGGGTGCCCCCACCTCTGCACCTGCAGGCCCAGGCACCTCGGGATGAGCACACAGCTGTGTGAATACACGCTCACACATACCCATGTGAGCACACACATGCCACCTATTACATGCATACCTGCCTGAACAGATGTGTGAGTACATGCTCATACATGTGTGACCCAAGTAGGCACATACTCATGTGAACACACTCCTCCAGGACCACTACTTAGACACGCATACCCACATGAGCGTGCAGGCCCATGAACTCTGCATACATGTGTACCCCCACATGAGTACATACCCATGTGAACACACATCCACGCACGCTCAGGTGGAAACACACCCCATGTGAACACACCTCCGGCATGAAGACCTCATGCATGTGAATACCTCTGTGAGTACACACCCACGTGAACCCACATTCCTATAGGCACACCCCCACCTGAACACAACTCTTAGATGAACACTGCATTCATATGCATACCCATGTGAGCACACACTCATGTGAACATGCTTGCCCATGTGAAAACGTGTGTAGACACACACCCATGTAAACACACCCTTTACCTGAGCACTGAATACACATGCACACCCATGTAAGTATACACCCAGTTGAACCAACTCACACCCATGCATGCCCACATGAAAACACACTCATTGCAGGCACACTTCTGTGAACACCTCCTCCCTCCCATGTAAGCACACACCCATGCAGGCAGCATCCATGCACACACCCACCTGCTTGAGTAGAGGCCCATGTAAAAACACACTTGTGTAGACACCTGAGTGCACACTCATGTGAGCACATGCCCCATGTGAACATGCACCGATGCTGGCACATACCGCACATGAACACACAAGCATATACGCCCAGGCACGTACAGCCTGTACGCGCCCCCACATGGGCACATGCGTGCACACCCACTGTGTGCAGTCCGTCCCTCTCTGGGGCACTGCATGCCCCCGCTCTGCTCTCGGTGGGGCTCTGCCCAGCCCTTGCCACGCGGTGCCTTCTCCCCTCCCCCCGTGTGGCTCTGGTGCTCCCCTGGGAGCCAGCTTTGCAGCAGTGTAATTAACGGTGCTAATGACGCGTGCGGCGGCTCCGGCAGCCGGGGCCTTCGTTAAAAATAATGGAGCAGAGAGGAGTGATGGATTTCGGTGGGGGGGGAGAGACGACTGGGAGCCAGGACGCCTGGGTTGCTCCTCCAATGCCAGGAGAGGAAGGGAGGTCCATTGATCAGAGCTCATGCACGTGTACATATGCACACATGTGCATATATACACACAGGCAGGCACATGTGTACATATGAACAAGCACACACAGGAGCACATGTACATGCACCATACACACACCTGTACACAAGTGTACATACAGACATGTACATGCATTCGCATACCTACATGTGCACACGGGCATGCACATGCATGTATACACAAATGCATATGATTGTGCATACAGACATGGATATGCACACACATCCACACATGCTTGCACACACGTACACCCCCATACACACACCTGTATACAAGTGTACATACAGACATGTATGTGTAGACACAAGCACACATGGGTGCACATACACGGGGCCCATGCACAGTAGTGCACACAATGACATCCTGGGATTAGCTTCCTGTTAACCAGGTCTGCGGGGCCTCCAGTCCCACGGGGTTGCCGCGCCTCCCTCCACCTGCTGTGGGCTGGGCTGCCCCCACCCTGGCCCCAGCTGGGGGTGGGTCTGAGAGCCTCTGTGTCACCATCGTGCTTGTCTTGGCCCCTTGTGCCCGATGTTGCACGTGCATGAGACAGCCCTGCCCACCGGGGTGTGCACCAGGGACAGACAGGGGCTGAGCCCCAGCTGTGCCCAGGCTGGACTGAGTCTGAAAGGCACTGAATCAGGCCCAGGCTTCCCCCTGCCTGACCCCCATTCTGCCCCAAGCAGTGGGGTGGCTCTGTCCTGGGGGTCCTGCCCCCTTCTACACCAGGAGACACATGCACAGCTGGTGCTAGGAGCCAGGACTCCTGGATTTTCTCCCCTGTGCTGGAGCCAGGATTTCTGGGCTCCATTCCCAGCGCCAGAAGGCCTGTCTGCCAGGTGCAGATGGGAGATAGGACTCCTGGGTTCCCTGCTTAGTTTGGGGTTGCTAGCCTGGCTCCTGGGGTCCATGCCTGGCTGGGCCCCGCTAATGGGTGCCCCCTGCAATGTGCATGGTGCTGCATATACCCATGCCTGCCTGTATAATTCCCACTATTTAAAAAGGCCCCTTCCCCTTCTAATGATCCCAGGCAGGCTTAACAGGCACGTGCCCACCTGCAACCTACACCTGGCCACTGTAATAGCCCAGCACCTGCCGGGTTTTGGGGGCAGGGGTGGGGGGCTGGGTACCACAGAGATCCCATTTGGTGCTCGGGCCTCTTGGTGCTGTGCTAGCCAGGAGGGGCCTCTCTAGGGAGCTGCAGGGCAGTAGTGTGCCCCTAGGGTCCATTGTGCGAGGCGAGAGACCCGTTGTGCGAGGCAGGGTGAGCTCGGCTGCATGGGGGCTGCCGTTCCTAGGCCTGATCGCTGCTGTGGCAGTGATCGTGTTAATGATGGGATGATGATTGACAGCGCCTGGAGCCTGGCTGGGGGCACTCGAGGTGAGCCACCCACTACGTGCCACATCGGTAGCCATGGCCCTGGGGTGCAAGGCTCTGTACATCCTGGCGTTATGAGACAAGCCCAGGCAGGAGGGGAAACTAAGGCACGGGTGGGGGCAGGACTCCACAAGGCCCCGTGGCAGAGCTGGGAGTAGCGCTCTGGGCCCCAGATTCCATCCCCTTGGTGTGGCCCCACTGCCTCCTGCTGGCCATAGGGGTACCCTGTGCAGAGCTGTCCCTAGGGGTGTGCGGGGCGGTTTCCCTGATTCACTCCCCACCCGGGACGGCCCTGACCCTGTGCCCATGCCCACAGCTAATGGGGTTTTCCCCAGGCTGCATTAGTGGCAAAGGCTTTTGGGCCCCAGGTCTGGCTGGGGGTCACTGCCTGGGTGCTGCCAGTCCCCAGGGCTCCTCAGGATGCTGCCAGATGTGCCTGCCCCCATGGCATCTGCACTGGGGCAGATGGGCAGCAGGCACTGCCCCCAACACAGAGCCTGAGGTGCCCTGCTAGGGTTGGGCGGGGACAGAGAACTACCCCTCCAGCCCCTGCCAGGGCAGACCCTCTCCTGCCAGCCTGTGCTTCATCACCCGCAAATTACAGCTCCAGCTAATCATTCCCAGCTTCCAATTAGCCCTGATTGGGCTGGTGCAGCGCTGGGTAATTAGCAATCCAGCCAGGAGCTGGAGGGCGGGGGCTGGGCTGGCAAAACAGCTCTCAGCTTCCCAGCCTCAGACTCCCGCATGCGTGTACACACACACACACACACACACACACACACACACACCCCTGGCATCCAGGGGACACGCACATCCCACACTTCAGGCATCCAAGGGGCGTATACACACAGCCCCCGCCCCCCAGGCATCCAGGACACCCCCCCACCCTGCCCCAGCCATCTGAGATGCACACACATACCGAAACCATGTTTCTGACACGCACAGAAACCATGTGTCTCTCTCTCTCTCGCGTGTGCATACACACAAAACCCAAGTATCTGATACACATCTGCACGCACACATGTGCACACACCCAGTTCCCAGCACAAGCCAGAAGCAACTGAGTAAGGACGGGGAGGGAGGGGCTGATAGCTGCACCCCTGGAGGGCAAGGGGCAGGGGGGGGCACTTGGGCACAGTACCCCTGCTGGCCAGCACTGGAAGTGCCCCAGGGCAGTGGGGACAGGGGGCACTGGAGCGCACCCTGCCCTTCCCGCAGCTTCATAGGGCTTGCAGGCCCTGTCCAGCTGTGTGACGGATCACCACGCCCCGGTGTCTAGTGCTGCTGGGGCACTGTGGTATGGGGCTGGGACCTTGGGATAGCATGCCAGGCCCTGCCCGCTACTTGTGTGTGCAAGCCCACACGGACACATGTGCACAGATAAAGACACATGCACAGAGCAGGCTTTGCCACTGTCTGGCTGAATGCGCACGCACAGACACCAAGTATTACCCCAGTGACATGCACACATGTGGCTCTTCCTCTGTCCTGCTGCTTGCACACACATGTTGATACCAGGCATGGCCAGTGCCTGGCTAAACACACGGACACTCTCGCACGTGCACACACAGCACTTCTCCTGTCCTGCTACATGCATGCACATGCGTGTTTGTACCAGGCCTTGCCACTGCCCAGCTAAACACACATATACACATACACACTGCACTTTTGCTGCCCTGCTACACACACACACACATCCCTGGGCATCACTGTCCTCCTGCCTCCCCCCCTCTGTCTCGTTTCCTTCCCTTGCTTCCCCCCCTCCAGGCCTGAGATGGGCCTCCCTGGCCCCACCTCATGCCTGTGCCCCTGGCCGACCCCTCTGCACACACGCGGCGGCATTACCATCCATGGCTAATCGCGGCCACTCCAGCCTGATTGCACCCAGCTATTTATACCTCCTGGCACTGGCTCTGAGCTGCAATCGCAGCCCTGGTTGGAAAATCGTGCCCCCCCTGTGTCCCCTCTCTGTTCTGGGCTGTAACCCCTGCTATGCAGCGGGGAGGGCAGGGGACTGGCTGCCGGGACTCCTGGGCTCCTAACGGCCCGTTCCTGGGTTCCCGTCGTGGCTCCGGGATAGTATTGTTTGCTAGTCTTTGGAGCAAGGTGGGGGGATGCCAGGACTCCTGGGTTCTCCTCTCAGTTCTGGGGTGGGTAGGGGGGAACAGGGCTCTCTTCTTTGGGAGCCAGACAGCACCGTGCCTTGCTCTGCCCATATGCCCGCACTGACCCAGACTGATTGTCCCTAGATTCGGGTCTGAGTGAATCTGGGTGCCCCCAGGAGCACTCCTGCATTGTGCCAGAGGCAGCACTGCCCATGGCAGGGCAGGGAGGTGCCCGGGGAGGCTGAGCGACGTCAAGTCCCGACCAGGGGGAGCTCCGAGGCTCTCGCGGGAGGCGAACCCACGTCAGCCCCTGCCAGTGCCGCCCCATGCTGACGCCAGTGCTTGCCGCAGCCCTGGGGACCCAGCTGCCCACAGTGCCCTGTGAGCTGGTGGTTAGGAGCTGCCTCTCCTGGCACCCTCCAGGATGCCCATCCATGTGAGTGTGTATGCATAGATGTGTGCATACACACTCATCTCCACACAGACATTCCCCAGCAGTAGGCACGGGTGCCCACGCCCTCCCAGTGGCTACACACAAGCATGCACACACC
Organism: Alligator sinensis; assembly: GCF_000455745.1. Lineage (NCBI taxonomy): Eukaryota > Metazoa > Chordata > Crocodylia > Alligatoridae > Alligator > Alligator sinensis. The sequence continues at coordinate 224,132 of NW_005842584.1, forward strand.
TTACACAGATGTGTGCACAGAGCACGAATACTGTATACCCAGATGCATGCCCTCTCCACCTTCTACATGCCCCCTGTGTCCAGAGAGACCGCCACTTCTGGGACACCCCTTTCTGTGTATACAGACACCATACCCTTTGTGCGTACACACACACACACACAGAGTATACCCCCATGTGCATCTACACACACCTCTTCCACAGTATACAGCAACATGTGTCCAGTCCACAAACACCTCTTCCACTCTCAGTTTACACTGGTGTGTGTCACACACACACCTCTTGCCCAGGTATGAATAGATACCAGCAAACCTTGTATATATTGTACATACACACACGTATGTGTACAGAGGTGCACGTGCAACCTGATAAACACCCCTGCCTGCTCCGGCTCTGGGGTCTAATGGGTTAGTATGGAGTGGGGCTGGGCATTGGGACGCCTGGGTTCCCTGCCCATTTCTGGGGCGCATGGATTCTGGCGGTGAGACTAGGGCGATGGGTGTCAGGACACCTGGGTTCTCTTCCCAGCTTGGGGAGGAGAAGGGGGCTTGGTGGTGAGAACTGGGCTGGGCTTGGGGACACTGGGTCCATCTTGCCAGCAGCAAACTGAGAAAGAACAAGTCAAGTCACCTCATCCACTCTCCCTTCCCAGCTTCCCCAACCAGCTCTGGTGGTAACTCTATCCCTGCACCAGCTGCTGCGCCCGCGTGCTCCCCAGCCCTGTGCCAGGACGGGGGGGCTGGGGGTACACGCCCTGTTTGCTATGAGTGGGGGGGGGCAGCTCTGTGTCATGGGGGGATAGGGCTGGAGCAGGGGGGCCATGGGACTGGGAGTTTCCCCTTCAGTCCAGACAGCGCTGGTTCACCCCCTGCAGTGTCACAGCCCTGGGACCGGGGCAGAAAGGGGTGTAAATCTGGAGCAGGCTTCTCAGGGCTGGAGCCCGAACTCCTGGGTTCCCGTCTGGGATGGGAGTAGGTGGGAGCAAAGCGGGGCTCTGTTGCCGGCTCTGGGGAGGTCTCAAGCACGAGACTCCTGGGTTCGTTCTTCATTGCTGCAAGGAGCATGGGGTCCAGAGCGCCTAAGTCTCCCACACCTGCCTCTGCCTTGGGCCAGCCCCGGTGCCCGGTCCTGCTGCATCCCTGCCACAAGGCCCCCCCACACTAGCAAATGAGCCCCCAATGCCCGGTGCGGGGGGGAGTATCTCCTGGTGGTTAGGGCGTGGGGGGCTGGGAGTCAGGACTCCTGGGTTCCCGTCAAGCTGTGGTGGGGGGTGCGCGGAGGGGCCTGGAGTCCGGACCCCTGGGTTCTGCTCTGGGTTTGTGGGGCATGTGGGGATCCACGGCCGGGGGCTGTGCATGGGAGGAGTGCTGGTGAGGCTACAGAGATGCGAGCCCGGTCGTGTCTCCCCAGGGCTGGCGGCAGGCGAGCAAAGGATGGCACAGCCCTAGGCCCTGCCGGGAAGATTCCTGCCTGCACCGCGCTGCTCCCGGGACGGCCGCGAGGATGCCCTGCTCCCTCTCAGCTGTGGCTCTGCTCCTACTTGCCCTCACCCGGAGCCTCCCGGCGGCCACGCTGTCCTTCCCCAGAGACCTCGTCCCCCTCAGCACCGTGGGCCTGACAAGTACGTGAGCTGGGTGGCAGCCGTGGCGGTCAGTGGCGATGATGATGAATGCCTTGGTGGGAGTCTGAGGTGGGGCTGTGGCAGGCGTGGGGGTCCCAGGTGTGGTCCCGCCGGGTGAGCGTGGGGCAGTGTGTAACGCCCGCCTGTCCTCCCCCTGCTGCCAGGCACGTCCCAGTACCCCTGGTTCCGGGGCCTGGCGGGGGACAATGACACGGCCCAGCTCGGCCTGGACTTCCAGAGGATGCTACGGCTCAACCAGACACTCTTCATCGCCGCACGGTGAGTGCAGGGGGGGCAAGCTGCCCCCCTCCAACCACAGCACACAGCATGCACCCAGCCGCAGCACACCCATCATGCATGTTTTGCACAAGCATCATGCACAGCCAGTGCTGACGTCCCCCTTGTGCCCACTCCCACCGCAGCATGCATCATGCACAGCCCTCGCACAGCTTCTGCACGCCCCTAGTGCACCATCCCAGCATGCTGACCTCCGCCGCCAGCCCCACTGCCCTCCCAGGCCCGGTATTTCAGCACCCGTGGGTGCTGGGATGGTTCATAGAATCTGAGAGCTGGAAGGGAGCTGCGGCAGTCATGTCTAGTTCAACCCCCTGCCTGAGGCAGGATCTGCCCTGTGCAAGCCATCCCAGACAAATCCATCATCCAGTCTCTCACATAAGACAACTGTCAGCCCTGACACAGCACAGACATCACCCCCACCCACTTGCCCCAGGGAAAGCTGGGGGCCCACAGCAGCAGCGTCCTGCTTCTGTGAAATCTTGTGATACACCCTCGAGAGATCCCAGGCAGAGGCCATGCCCCCACTGCAGAGGAAGGCAAACCCCCCAGTCTGTACCAGTCTGAGAAAAAGGGAAAATTCTTTCCTGACCCCAGTGCAGCATCAGTCTGATCCTGAGTGAAGGGGCAAGACTCTGTAGCCAGGACCTGCCAGCTTTGGTGATAGCAAGAGCATTGTCACAGCCCAGACCTCATCCCCAGCCTGGGCTGCAGCTAACACCCAGTACCTCTGAGGGAGCCTTTAAAACCCCTTGACACATGGAGCAGAAAGGGCTGGGGGTTACCCAGCAAAGCCCAGAAGCCTGGACAATTCCCATAGTAAAACACAGGCATCACTACACCTAGATCACCCCCAACTAGTTGCTGTGCAGCCTCTCCTTGAACCCCTCCAGTGATCCAGAGTTCACCCTTCCCTGGCGTCAATGCCACGGCCTCCCTGCTCTGACAGTGCAGAAGTGTTTCCTGAGGTCCAGTCGAAACCTGCTTTGCTGCCACTTCAAGCCATTCAAGTTCCACGTCCCCTCTCTCTCCCCGCAGGGACCATGTGTATGCCTTTGATCTCCAGTGGGCCAAGGAGCTGCTGTGTCCAGACAGGGTAAGGGGCAGAAGGAACCATGGCTGTCAGAGCAGGGCCAGGTGGGGTGTGGGGTGAGATGCAGGACTCCTGCGGTCTAATCTCAGCTTTGGGAAAAGGAGGGCAGCCCAATGGTTAGAGCTTGGGAGAGAGACTGGAAGTCAGGACACCTGGGTTCCAGTCCCAGGGCATCTGCATGGTGTTGGGCACTGCCTAGGCCCATGCAGGAGAAGGCTGCTTCCTGGCGCCACCCTTTAACCCTCTTCCTCCCCCACATCAGTATCTCACGTGGAAGACGCAGGACGTGGACAACTGTGCCATGCGTGGGAAGCTCAGGGTAAGACCTACTTCCCCGCACCCTGATGTGGGAACTGGGACTTCTGGTACTTACCCCCTGTCCCCTCCCCTGGCAGGACGAGTGCTACAACTACATCAAGGTGCTGGTGCCCAAGGACGACCGGACCCTCTTTGCCTGTGGGACGAATGCCTTCAACCCCATGTGCCGTACCTACAAGGTAAGGGGACAGGGTTTTTCCTGCTGCAGCTGGCTACGTGCCCTCCCCATTAGCCCAGCTGGCTGGTAGCCCTCTGCAAGGCCAGCTAGCCCCCTTGCCCACTCCAGGAGGGGAGCAAAGCAGTGACCTCACTCTGCTGGAGCTGCCCGCCACGAACCAGGACACCTGGGTTCCAGTCCAGGCCCTGGGCTCGAAGGCATGGGGCTCGTCAGCAGGCTGTGGGTGGCAGTGGGTGAAATGAGTTTGCTGGACCTCAGCCCATCCAGTCTCCAGAGTAGAGCCACACAGTGGGTGTCCTCCCTGGTCTAACCTGGGCACCTGGTTTCAGATCAGCAGCCTGGAGCAGGACGGGGAGGAGCTGAATGGCCAGGCCCGCTGCCCCTTTGATGCCAAGCAGACCAACGTGGCCCTCTTTGCAGGTATGTGGCTGTGGCTGAACTTGACACGTGGGGCAATGCAGGGGTGGATTGGGACATGACTCCCCGCTGGGTCTGGGGGGGAGAGGCCCATCCCTGATGCCTGGGCAGTGCCCATGTGGGGGCAGTCAGATCCAGCGGGCACTAGACCACAGGGTAGCCGTGACCAGGGCACAGCCAGCTGTGTCCCACGGAGATTGCCAGCTGCTGCACCCCCTGGGATAGATCAGTCTGGCATTGCTGCAAGAGGGAGGCCATGTGGGGCACCCCTCTGTGCCAGCCCCCTGCCTCCCTCCCTCCCTCCCTCCAGCCCCAACCTCTCTGCTCTCCCCTTGCAGATGGGAACCTCTACTCAGCCACGGTGGCTGACTTCCAAGCCAGCGACGCGGTGATCTACCGCAGCCTGGGCGAACGCAGCCCCATGCTCCGCACAGTCAAGTACGACTCCAAGTGGCTGCGAGGTGAGGAGGCAGGGGCAGGGGCATGGGGCAGAGCTGGTGGGGCAGGGACTCCTTTTTTCTCAGAGAAGCACATGTGTGGAGCTGTCTTAGGTGAACGAATGGCAGTAGAGGTCAGGACTCCTGGATTCTCTTTGTAGTAGCTTGAGCCACCACCTGGTAGCCAGGACTCCTGGGTTGTGTGCCCAGCTCTGGGAGAGCTGTGGCATCTAGTCGGTGGCAGGCCTGAACCTCTGTCCTCTCTGCTGTAACCCCCAAGCTTGGGGCTGGGGGTCGCTAGAGTCAGGAGTCGGGACGGCTGGGTTCTCTTCCCAGCTCGGAGAGGAGATTGGGTGCCAGGACTTCTGGGCTCATTTCCTGATTAACCCAGGCCTGTTCCTGCCCCTCTGCCTGCCTCAGCTTCCCTGATGCCCTGTGGGGCCATGGTCTCAGCATGCTCCTGAGGGGCAGGGCAGCAGGCACCCAGGTCAGGTGCTGCTTGGACAGGCCTGGCCTGGTGAACCCAGCTTTTCTCCTGCCCCCAGAACCGCACTTCCTCCATGCCCTGGAGCATGGCAGCTATGTCTACTTCTTCTTCCGGGAGATCTCCATGGAGTACACCACGCTGGGCCGGGTGAGCGTGGGGCAGGGCTGGGTCTGTGTGGCAGCATGGGCCCAAGCTGCCTGTGGGACCCTGGGCATCTCGGACTGGGGGTGCTGATGCTGGGAGCCTTGGGACAGCTGGGTCCCTGGGCTTGCCTGTCACCCTGGCCTCAGGCCAGGCTGCTTCTCCGTGGGAGCCAGGCACTGGGGGCACTGAACCCCAGGGTCTTCACTCCAGGCTTCGGGAGCCCTCAGTCGACAGCCTCTGTCCCCAGCTGGGGAGGCAGTGACGTCTAGTGGGTGTGGGGGTCAGGACTCCTGGGTTCTTTCCCAGTTGGGGGAGGGGAGCGCAGTCTAGCAGGGGTAGGATCACTAGCTTAGGGAATGGGGATCTAGCACACCCATGGGCCCTGGGGCATCTCTGCTGCCACTGTGCTAAGGGGCAGTTTGGCCGCTCTCGCCCCACCATAACTGGGACTTCGCTGTGCCAGGTGGTGTTCTCGCGGGTGGCACGCGTGTGCAAGAACGACCTGGGCGGCTCGCCCCGTGTGCTGGAGAAGTACTGGACCTCTTTCCTCAAGGCCCGGCTCAACTGCTCTGTGCCCGGCGACAGCTTCTTCTACTTCGATGTGCTGCAGGCTGTCACCGGCGTGGCCCAGCTAAACGGGCGGCCTGCCGTCTTTGGCGTCTTCACCACTCAGGCCAACAGGTACCATGGCAGGTGTCTCTCCTACCAGTTCTCCCACTAATATCCCAGCAGCCTCTGGGGCAGGAGGCTATGCACCCCACAAGGGGTCTGGCACCTTCAGGAACCTGAGAAAGCCCTGAGCCCCCATGTCCTGCTAACTCTTGGACCCAAGCAGGGGGTCCGAGCCGTGCCCCATGCTCACACCTGCCCATTTCCCCAGCATCACCGGCTCGGCTGTCTGTGCCTTCTACCTGGATGACATTGAGCGTGTGTTCAGCGGGAGGTTCAAGGAGCAGCGGAGCCCAGATGCTGCCTGGACGCCTGTCCCTGAAGACAAGGTGCCCAAGCCCAGGTACCAGCTTTGGTGCAGCCAGTTGGTAGGGGCAGGGGGCTGGGATACCTGGCTCCCCCTCCCCTGTGGGTCTAGATGGGTCTGGCTGTTCTTTGCCTGCTTCGGGGGCACTAGGAAGTGATGGAGGTGTGGTTTTGGGGTGGGGGCTCCTTGCATTGTCCCCCTGTCTCACTGGGCCCCGGGGATGTGGGGCAGTAGGGTGCATGGGGCTGGGCAGAGAGTGCCAAGCTGCTATGCCCATGGCTAGGTGCTCTCTCCTCCCAGGCCAGGCTCCTGCGCTGGCTCCGGGACTGCAGGCACCTACCGCAGCTCCAGTGAGTTCCCCGATGAGACCCTGTCCTTCATCAAGTCCTACCCACTGCTGGATGAGGCCGTACCCTCCGCCACTGGCCAGCCCCTCTTCACCAAGACGGCCAGCAGGTACTGCCCCTGAGGGCGGCTCTGAGTGCATGTACACGTGTATGCACGTGGGTGTGTATGTGGATGCATATGTGCCTAGTTCAAGTCAGCCGGCCCTGACAATCTTCACCCCAGGGTACTCAAGGAGCTGGCGAGCATCATAGCCCAGCCTCTAGCACGGATCTTTGAAAACTCTTGGCGCTCTGGTGTAGTGCCCGAAGACTGGAAGAAGGCCAATGTGGTGCCTATCTTCAAGAAGGGAGGAAAGTGGATGCGGCTAACTATAGGCCCATCAGCCTGACTTCTATCCCGGGGAAGATCTTAGAAAAGTTTATTAAAGAGGCCATCCTTAATGGACTGGCCGACGCCAACGTCTTAAGGGATAGCCAGCACGGGTTTGTTGCGGGTAGGTCTTGCTTGACCAATCTCATTTCCTTCTATGACCAGGTGACCTATCACCTGGACAAGGGAGAAGAGATTGATGTCATATATCTTGACTTCAAAAAAGCCTTCGATCTGGTGTCCCATGATCACCTCTTGGAGAAACTGGCCAATTGTCGCCTTGGGTCCTCCA
>NW_005842584.1:231370-271032 GCF_000455745.1 Alligator sinensis
AAAGAGACTTGGGGGTCATCATTGACCACAAGATGAACATGAGCCTGCAATGCGATGCGGCGGCTAGTAAAGCGACCAAAACGCTGGCTTGCATCCATAGATGCTTCTCAAGCAAATCCCGGGACGTCATTCTCCCCCTGTACTTGGCCTTGGTGAGGCTGCAGCTGGAGTACTGGGTCCAGTTTTGGGCTCCACAATTCAAAAAGGACGTGGAGAAGCTTGAGAGAGTGCAGAGAAGAGCCACGCGCGTGCTCAGAGGTCAGGGAAGCAGACCCTACGATGACAGGCTGAGAGCCCTGGGGCTCTTTAGCCTGAAAAAGCGCAGGCTCAGGGGTGATCTGATGGCCACCTACAAGTTTATCAGGGGTGACCACCAGCATCTGGGGGAACGTTTGTTCACCAGAGCGCCCCAAGGGATGACGAGGTCGAATGGTCACAAACTACTTCAAGATCGTTTCAGGCTGGACATAAGGAAGAATTTCTTTACTGTCCGAGCCCTCAAGGTCTGGAACAGCCTGCCACCGGAGGTGGTTCAAGCGCCTTCATTGAACACCTTCAAGATGAAACTGGATGCTTATCTTGCTGGGATCCTATGACCCCAGCTGACTTCCTGCCCTTTGGGCAGGGGCTGGACTCGATGATCTTCCGAGGTCCCTTCCAGCCCTGATGTCTATGAAATCCATGAAATCTAGTTCTGTGTGTGTGTACACGCATGTGTGGATGCATGTGTGCATAGATGTGTGTGCATGTGCTTACTTGTGGGTGCATAGATCAGTGTGTGGGTGCATAGATATGTGCATACATGTATATGTATATGTGTGTGCATTGTTTGTGAGTATGTGTGCATAGATCTGGGTGTGGGTGTGTAGATATGAGCTTGTACTTGTGTGTGCATGGGTGTGCACATCAATCTGCATATGTGTACACGTGTGTAAGCCCATGTGTGCGTAGATATATGTGTCTACACATAAGTACATAGAACTACATATGTGGGTGTGCACAGACTGGTGTGTGCATGCACGTGTGTGCACAGATCTGCATGTGTGTGGGTGTATAGAGCTGTGTGTGTGTGAACAGAGCTGTGTCTGCATGCATAGATCATTGTGTACCTACGTGTGTGTGTATTCATGTGTGCAGTGTACGTGTGTATGCATGTCCAGTGCATTCTAGATCTAGCTGACCTGGCACTGATGTGCCCCTGTTCCCCAGGTACCGGCTGACCCAGCTGGCTGTGGACCCTGGCGCCGGCCCCCACCGCAACCACACGGTGATGTTCCTGGGTGCTGAGGATGGCACGGTGCTCAAGGTGCTGGTGGGCAGCACAGCGAACACCAGCCTGGAGCCCGTGCTGCTGGAAAATATCAACCTCTATAGCCCAGCCAGGTGAGCCTGGGGCCAGGGCAGTGCTGGGCTCCTGTGCCAGGGTATCTCATTTGGCAGGGTGGGGGCATCTCAGCAGTTTAGAGCCCAGGGGGCTGGGAGCCAGGACTCCTGGGTTCCTCTCCTGGAATCAGGGGGCATGTGGTGTAGTAATTAGAGAAGGGGTTTCTCCCCAGACTTGCACCTTAACAGGGTGGAGAGGCTCTTGTGTGCCAATGACCCTAAAAGCAACACTGTCTGGAGTCTTGTACTCCTGGTAGGGTCACCCATGGTGGTAAGGTCAAAGGTGAGGAATCAGACAAGGAGCAGGTGGGTGCAGAAGGCACATTTCTCAATGGCTGCGGAGGCGGATGAAAACTGCAGTGGAGGAGTAACCCCAGTTATCTTGGATCCCTATGCCACTGGACACAAGTTTCTCCACAATGATCTATGTGGTTGTTGATGAGCAACAACCTCCTCATGCAAAGCGAGTCACACAATCTTCTCCCATTGGTGCAACATCTACTACAATAACTGGTGCTACTGGGAGCTGGGAGTGGTGCAAGTGCGGTGCTAAGGTGCTCAGTTGACAGCCAAGAGGTCACAAGTTTGAGGCCACAGCAGAAGAGCTTGCAGTGCAGCCTGTCATTCCAACAAACCTGCAAATTCTGTTAAATACATGGTCACGAGGATGCAAGGAAGAATTGGTGGTTGCTTTCCTACCTATTTAAAAATGATTACAGGATAGATGGGAACCTTTTCGGTGTTTCCCACCTCCACGCCAAAACCAGAGATAACTTCGGTCTCGATTGTAAAACTTCAGTCCGCCGATGATTGTGCTGTCGCTGCACATACAGAGGACCTGTGAAGGGCCCTTAACTGCCGCTCTCCAGCATATCAGTGCCTGGGACTGACCCTTAACATGGGAAAAACAAAGGTGCTTCAGCAGCCTGCTCCAGGGCAATCCACCCCCCCTTCCCTGGCAAAGATCCTCGGTGACAGACAGGAACTGGAGAAGGTTGAACCCTTTTCGCAGCCGTCTCTCCAAGATGGCCAATGTCGACAAGGAGATCCAGTATAAGATCCGATGTGCCAGCTCTGCCTTCAGAAGACTGAATCACTGTGTGTTCAATGATCACAGCATCGGGACTCAAACAAAGCTCCTGCTCGAACAAGGCTGTGGTGACCCCAATTCTTCTCTACGTCTGAAGCTTGGGTGACCTGCAGGGACCGCCTGGAACGCCATCACCAGTGCTGCCTTGGCATAAAGTGGGAGGATCGTCACACAGGTGCCAGTGTCCTCACTGATGGTAACACCACCAGCATGGAAGAGTTGATTATTCACCATCCGCTCTGGTGGACAGGGCACTGTGTGCGCATGCCTGATACGCATTTACCAAAACAACTGCTGTATCCTGACTCCACCAAGGACAAAGGATACGTGGGGGCCAGAGGAAACGCTTGAAGGACACCCTCAAGGCAAACATTACGAAGTGTGGTATAGACACCACAAATTGGGAAAAGTAGCCCAGGGTAGGGCTACGTAGGAATGCCTTGTGAGAGGAGGAGGTACATCTTACTTGGAGGAAAACTGTCTTGCCCTGGAGGCAGAAAAATGACAGGAAGAAAGGAAAGGAAACAAGACTGAGAAATCCATGGTCCCGTGAACCACCACCTGGGTCGTCTACCAGAGTTTGCAGCTCTAGGATCGGCCTTCTTAGCCATCAACGGACTCATCTGCAGCCCTTTATTTGACCTGTGGGAGTGATTTGTCCATGACCTGCGGGATCGCCAACAATGAGAGAAGGGGGCTGGGAGCCGGGACGCCCGGGTGCCATTCCTGGAATCAGGGACACGTGGTGTAGTGGTTAGAGAAGGGGACTAGGAACCAGACACCTGGCTTCTAGTCCAGGCTGTGCCACTGCTAGGTTGCTTGACCCCGGGAGAGCTGCCTTGCATACTCTGTGCCTCGGTTTCCCCGCCTGTGTGACATCTCTGTTCTCCTTTCTCCCATCCCCCTCTCCCCATCCAGGGCTAGTGGTGGGGTGGGAAGGGCTGGCTTGGTTCTGATCCGGGTGCTCTGCTCCACCCCAGGTGCACCATGAGGCAGGAGGACAGGCGGATCCTGGGCCTGGAGCTGGACACAGCGCATCATGTGCTGTATGTGGCCTTCTCAGGCTGCATGGTGCGCGTGCCGCTGAGCCGCTGTGAGGCCCATGGCGCCTGCAGGAGGTGAGGGGCTGGGGAGAGAGGGAACAGGGACTGCCCAAGCTGCTACCTCCGGCTCTGCCATGCTCAGCGGGTCTGAGGGAGTGGGGCAGGCAGCAGGGTTTGGGGGAGCAGCCATGAGTGTGTGTGCAAGTGTGAGGGCTTGTGTGTGCAATGGGGAGTCGGGAGTGTGACTAAGAGAGGGAGCTTGAGAGGGAGAGAAGAGGGTGTGTCAGGGCAATATCTGTGTGTGCGCGTGTGTGTGAGAGAGAGAGAGAAAGTGGGCGTGTTTGTATTTGAGAGAAAGTGTATGTGTGTGTGTATGTGTGTAGGGAGCACACGTGCACAGGGGTGTCTCAGCCATGGACTCTGCCCCATGCTACATCCCTGGCCTTGTGTGTGTGTGTGTGTGTGTGTGAGTGTGTGTGTGTGTGTGTGTCACAGGAGAGCATGTGAATGTGTGTCAGAGGGAAGTGTCTGTGTGTTTGTGGGAGTGGAGGGGGATGTCTCAGCTGCAGGCATTGCCCCTTGGATGTGACCTCCACCCCCTCTGGCAGCTGTGTGTGTGTGTGCATGCGCACACATGGAACACATGTACAAGGATGTTTCAGCTGCAGACTGCCCCATAGCTGCATCCCCGGGCCCGAGAGATGTGTGCGTCAGAAGAGTGTGCAAGTATGTGTCAGAGCAGGGTGTCGGTGTTTGTGGGAGCAGAGGCAGGTGTCAGCTGCAGGCAGCACCCTTTGGCTGTGTCCCTGCCCTGGCAGGCCTGAGTGTGAGAGGGGAATGTGTGTGCATATGCATGTGTGCATGTGTGTTTAGCTGGGCAGTGGCAATGTCTGGTATGAATATGTGTGTGCCTGCATATGTAGCAGGGCAGGGGAAGTGCCGTGTGTGCATGCACACACAGGGGGTGTCTCAGCAACAGGCACATCCCTTGGCCACATCCCTGAGGGTGAGGGTGGGGTGTGTGCGCACATGTGTGTGCAGGGGGTGTCTCAGCTGCTGGCATGGCTCCTTGGCTGCCTCCCCACCCCGACAGGTGTGGGCATCAGCCCTGGCGGTTCCAGGAAACCCAACGTGCCGCGCTCCCCCCTGACCTTTCTGCTCCTTTTGCTGGCACACTTGCAGGCTCCTATAAAAAGCCGTGCAAAGCCCTGCACAAACAGCCTGCCCCTGGAGCCCCCCTCTCTGTCCCTGGCCTAGAGCTGCAGGCATCGGGCTCGCCAGGGCAGGCTGGGGGTCAGGACACCTGGATTATGTCCCCAGCTCCACCAGGCATTCATGTGCCTTTTCCTCCCTTTGTCTCAGTTTCCTCTCTGTGAACCCATCTCCTTCGTTGGCTGGACTGGTGTCCTAGCCAGGCCCAACTGGGTCAGCAGATGGCATAACGCTCCCTGGGTCCATTTGCTGCCCAAGGCGGGTGAGGAGGGGCGTTTCCTTCCTGACCCTCAGCCATGTGCCCTGGGGCGTGCGAGTGGGTGGTTGCGTGCATGGTGCTGCACATGTCTTACCTGCATTTCCACCTGCGGCAGGAGCTGCCTGGCCTCCCGAGACCCGTACTGTGTCTGGCTGAGGACAGGAGCATGTGTGGCGTTTGGGAATGACATCAGGTAGGAAACTGGGGCGTGTGGGCATTCGTGTGAAAAAGTCACCCTCCTTGTGTGTCAATCCAAGGCCCTGTGTAAACACGCCTGTGCTGTCAGAGGGCCCAGGTCTCCCCTGCAGCTCCTGCTGGCTGGCCCTTCCCTTCTTCCCCTCCAGTCCTCTGCCTCTGAGTCTTTTACTGCTAGCCCACCCCGCACCTGCCCAAGTGCACGTCCCTGCCTGTGCACTGGGGCTTCTGTGAAAGCCCCTTGATGCTGGTGTAAATCCCTTCTCAGGGCAGATCTAGGCGGCCCCGTGATGCCTCCCTGATGGCAGAAAGTTTGGTAATGAACAGGTCCAGTTCCCCATTCCCCTGCCTCTCACACACTTGCTTCGCCAGGCCACCGGTGCAGCCAGCTACTGGGGAATGCCATGGACATGGGCAGCATTTGCCAAGTGCCAGCCAGGCAGGGCTTTGCGTGTGCCCACCCTGGCACCGAGCCCTGGAGACCCTCCCTTTCCCTGCGGCCTTCGGCTGCCAGGCATAATCAGAGCTGGGCCTTGGGCTGGCGCCAGCATCCGGCCCAGTGCTACAAGGAAGCCAGAGGGCACGAAATCTGTAATTAGCCTCATTAAGGCAGCAGCACAAACGAGCGTGCCCAGACACTAGGCCTCCCAGCTGCAGTTAATTAGGCTCTGGTGCTGGGGAGCAGCTGCTGGGAAATGCTGGGCCGGGGCCTGGGAACGTGGGGTGTGGGCAGAGGTGTCCCAGCAGGCTCCCTGGGAAGCTACCGGTCCCCCTGTCCCCATCCCCGTGGCCCCGGACTCCTGGGTCCCCCCCTGCTGTGCAGTGAAGCAGGAACCTCTGCATCCGGCCCATGCAGGAGCAGGGGCCTCTGGGCAGTGCCGGGGCTGGGACTTGGGTGGGGGGTTGGTGAAGGGTTTGGTGGGGCAGGGGGAAGGAAGAAGCCGGGGTTGCGGGGCTCGTGCACTGGGGAGTCAGGGTTGGGCTGAGCCAGAAGGAGGTGCTGGGGGTCCTGAGCTAGGGGCAAGTCTGGCCGAGGGGCATCGAGGCGGTTCTCCACCCCGGGAAGTTTAGGTCCAGACCAGGGGGCTTTCCAGCCCCTCTGCGCTGGGTCACCCACAGTCCCCAGGCTTGGAGTGGGGAGAGGCTTGGAGAAGGCCTGGGGCTGGGGTTAGGGCCTCGTGGCTTTGCAGGTCTACTTGCCCTCCCACCTTGCACCCCCACGTGCGTGTGTGAGCAGCTCCCTGCCCCTGCCAGAGCTGGTGTGACTGCCCCTGTGTCCCTGCTTGGGGAACTGAGGCATGGAGTGAGGGCGCGACTCAGCCAGGGGCACTCAGGGACAGAGCTGGGGAGAGGACTCAGGAGTCCTGACGCCCACCCTGCTCTGCTCTAACGGTGCGATTGTTGCCCTTCTCAGGGACCCAGGAGTCCTGAGCCCAGGCTCACACCACCCCGCTCACTTTAACCACTGCACCCACTTCCACCCATTTCAGGGGGCTCTAGCTGCCCGGGCAGGACGTTCTGTGAGGCTGTTGGGGATCATCATTGCTTGGAGGGTGGAAACCCCATGTGGTGGGGGTCTCTGCTGTGGGGTCCTGCGTGTCACCCCCTCTCTGCCCCCACACAGGCCCTGATCTCCTGGGTTTGTCCCTCCTGTCCCCCTGCCTCTGCTTCCAGACTTAAGATGCAAACACCCAAGCAGTAAATTGCCTCCGACATCAACCCAGTCTCTGTGCAGGAGCCGCCACATGCTCCAGGGCAGGCCACGCTCCCATGAGCAGCGTTGCAGCCACGGCTGGCTCCCGGCACAGATGAGGCCATGGTCCTGTGCACCCCACCCCAGCGAACGAGCCGAGCACATAATGGCAGCTCTCGGTCCCTTGCCCACCCTCTCTCTCCTTCCCCTCCAGGGCTGGCTTCGAGCAGGATGTGGAGAACGCAGCCGGGAACCTCGGGGGCTGCCAAGGTGAGTGGGGACTGGAGCAGGTCGAGGGCAGGACCCAGCGGGCCAGGCTGCCTGTGTTTCCCTTGGAGGTCTCTTTGCTGCCCGTGGGGGTGCTGACTTCATCCTTAAGGGGAAGAGGAGGGGGCTTAGGGTAGCTTGGACACAGGGGGTTGGTCCATCTGGAGGGATTCGTGGCTGCACTGTGGGCCCGGAGCGGTGGGCGCGTGGGCACACAGCAAGTTACCGCGGGGCAAGCGGACTTAGCTCCATCGTGAATGGGCTCAGCCCTCTGCCGCTGTGGGGCACCTCTCTCTGGGGCAGGGGTGCCCCCTCCAGAGCCAGGAGCTGTGCCCCGGGGCAAGTTCTAGCAGCGTGTCTGCTCCCCTGGGCCATTTGATCCCGGGGTAAGTGTTCAAACCATGCAGGGCACAGTGGAGCGTCATGTGCCTGCACCTTGATGACACCAAGTCCCTTTTCTTGCAGATGTCGCAACTGCCACGGGGAACCGCAACGGCGCCAGCGACTCGGCGTACGGTCAGTGATCCCCTTCTCCCTGCCGCCCCGAGACACCCACCGGGCCTTGGAGACGTGTCCCCCAGGAGCAGGGGTGGCCAGCCTTGCCTCTTGCCCCATGGCCCTGGGGGAGGGCAGGGGTGCACTTGTCCCTGTTCTCTTGGGACACCCCGGGGGCAGGGGACAGAATAAGAGGCTGTCTGTTGGGCACCATATTAGGCCTCAGCAATGCAGTGGTGGTGGGGTGGGTGCTTTGAGGTGCCGTATTGGGAGCCCCCTTGATGTGCTGGTAGACACCCCCTCCTCTGGAGCACCAGGACGTGTGCTGGCATCCTGGAGTCTGGGTGGCCTTGGGGAGACTCCTCACTGAAGGCCTGTCCTGACGTGCTGGGCCAGCAATGGGGCGCATCACGGCCAGGTCCAGTGAGGTGCGTCATCCCCAGATGGCTCCCAGCAGGCCTGCGGTGTCCAGAGAGGGATCCTAGCAGCCCACAAGGCTTAAACATGTGGGGAGAAAGAGGCTGCTGGGGGGGACCTGCCTCATGGGGCCACACGTCACCACTAACTGCATCCTGTAGCATCTGTCGCTAACCCTGTCACCCCCCATCACACCACGTGCCACCCCCTCTCCACGGCACCTGGAGCACCCGTGGCCTTTCCGTGGCAGGACAAAGCAAATCTGGCTTGGCATGAGCCAGGCAGGGGCCTCCGGTTTGGATCCCATGAGCTTGCAGCTGCTCTGGGTTAGCTCTGGTCTCTGGTGGGTTTCTGGGTGCCCCATGGCTGGGGGCTGTCAGCAGATCGGGCACCGACAGGTGGGGGCAGAGGAAGAGCTGCGGAGATGGTCGTGGGGGGCAGAGGGCTGCTCGGCAGGCAGGGGCTGGAGGCAAGCCCCTCCAGCCCCAGCTCAAAGCCCTCTTGGCACCCTGTGGGGAGCTGGGCACTGCTGTGCTGGGCTTGAACAGTGCAAGCAGTGGGGCAAGGGTGTGTGTGCACACGCACACATGGGTACACACGTGGGCATGTCTTTGCATGCACTTGTGAACCTATATAACCACGTCCACCTAAGTACACCTGTGCGTTCGAGCATGTACATGCACCTGCCTGTGTGTGTGTAAACACTTGTTGTGTGTAGATATGAGCCTGTTTAAAACTTCTGGGTGGCTGTGTGCACATATAAGTGTGCACATGTGTATACACATCTATGCCAGTGTGTAGGGCCTGGCAATGAGCGGGACACCCCGGGGCTGGTCTTGCCCTGACCTTCTTGTTGCTGGTCACACAGGGAACACCGGCCCCACCGCCAGCGTCGTGCCCTACCTGGTTCCCACAGATCAGCCCCCAGTGGGCACAGCCCCAGATGCCCACCCTGCCCCTGGCGCTGGGGACCCGCGCTCCACCTTGCGCGTGGCTGTCAGCACTCAGGGTAAGAGGGCTTGGCACGTACAGCACCAAGCACCCTGGCCTGGCATGGGCACTGGTAACC
Organism: Alligator sinensis; assembly: GCF_000455745.1. Taxonomy (NCBI): domain Eukaryota; kingdom Metazoa; phylum Chordata; order Crocodylia; family Alligatoridae; genus Alligator; species Alligator sinensis. The sequence goes on from NW_005842584.1 coordinate 240,494, forward strand.
CGGGTACGGGGGCTTGGAATGGCTGAAGGGACCCCAGGGTGCGGTCTAACACCCCCGCCCTCCTCCCCCGGCCTGAGAAGCATGGCACCAACTGGTGTGCTAACAGCCAGCAACTGGTGCATTCCCATTCAAGCATGCTTGGGCCATGGCAGGAACACAGGGCATGAGCTTGACAGTGCGTAGAGAGAGAATGCGTGCCCAGGAGTGTGTGTGTGTGTGCGTGTGTGCGTGTGTGCGTGTGTGCGTGCACAGTGGAGTGAAGGGAGGGGTGTGTGTTTGTGTGTATGTGCAATGGGCTAGGGCAGGGTCTGTGTATGTTTGTGTGTGCACAGTGGGGTGAAGGGAGGGTATATGTGTGCGCCCAAGAGTGTGGTGTGCGTGTGCAGTGGGGTGAAGGTAAAGGGGTGTGTTTGTGTGTATGTGGTGTGCATGGGTGGGTGGGTGTCCAAGGGCTGTGTGTTTGTTTGCACACGTGTGTTTTGTGTGTGTAGTAAGGATGCTGCTTTGTGTACATTGGGGAGTGAGGAAGGTGTCATGGCTTAGCCCCCATGAGAGGATTGTGCGGCCATGGCACAGATGAGGCATGTGGTGTGTTGGTGGGTGGCTGTCCAGGGTGATGTGTTTGTGTACATGAGTGCCTGTGTGCCAGGGGTGTGGAGTGGGCATTTGTGAATGTGTGTGTGGGGTAGGTGTTGGTACAAGGGGACTGTGGGCAGGGTGTATGATGTGGGTCTGTGGGTGGGCGTGCAGGTGGCACTCATGGGTATGGGAGGGCCATGCACAGGAGGGAGAGGGTTATGCATCATGCCTGTGTACAAGCATGTGCACACGGGCAGGAGGGCATGGGCATCCTGTTGGCTCTGGACAGGGTGCTGGCAGGTCAGACTCCTGGGCTCCATTCCCCACGCTGGAAGGAGAGTGGTGTCTGGCCAGGATCTGCCGTGCTAGGCCAGCGCTGGGGTGGCAGTGGAGCCCAGTGGAGAGATCGGGGGATGGTTCTCAGGACTCCTGGGTCTTGCCCCTGCCCCCCAGGGTTCGTCCACATGAGCAAGCCAGGGTGGGAATTCAGGGGGCTCTGCTATCCTGGGGTAGCTTTTCCAGTATGTCCATAGGGGGTTTACCCCAGAGCTGTCCAGATCTGCATCCGCATCAGCTCTCTCACATCAGCACTGTGGTGTAAATACTCCGGCTCCTTACGCCTGGAATGGGCTTTGCCTGCCAGGCTGGCTGGGGAGGGTGAGGCCCAGGGTGAGGAGGTGACCTGGTCATGGCATGTCAGACAATGACCTCGGCTCCCCTTCCCTCCCGTTCTGTACCGACATGCGACCGCCTCTCGGGTGGGACATAGCAGCTGTGTCTGCAGAGCGCCTCCCAGCGCCCCCTGTCCCACAGCTCCCTCTGGTTGGGGGTGCTCCTGCCCTTGTAGCACGTGCGGCTGCCTCTGGGGTGAAGCGTCCCACTGGGGTGGAGTGTGATTGTTGGCCCTGGAATAGGCCTGGACCTGGGTTTGCCTGTGGCTCAGGCAGGAAGGGCGGGGGGGGGCTGGACATGCGGTCATGCTTGTCTGCGGGGCCGGCACCAGCCCCCTCCCTCTCCTTGTATTCCCAGCCTCTCTGCCCTGCGCTCCTCTGTGCAACCGCCCCCGCAGCCGCGGCCAGAGCCTCTCGGGCTGGCCCTCTGCCACCCGTCCTGCTGCCTTGGGGGCCCCCACTCCCTGCCTGCCCCCCCGCCCCGTGTGGGTTGTGGAGGGGACTGGATCCCTGCCAGGCCCCACGCGGCTGGCTCCAGCTCTGGCTCCCTGTGCCGGTTAGAAATAGCCGAATCAGCTCCAAGACTCTCCTCCCCACAGCCGTGGGAACCCCGCTCCCCCCGTGAGAGCGGGCAGGGACAGAGGCCCTAGTGCCCAGCGCTGCCTGGACAGCGGAGGGCCTCCAAGGGACAGGGGGAGGGGACAACAGGCGTCCTCCCTGCCCCGGCGAGATTAACCACGTCATGGGGAGGCCACAGCCAGTCGTGTCGTTCCCCCCACCCCCCCTCCGCCCGCTTGTGCAATAGTCTGGATTGCTGGGAGTGGCGCCATTTATGCCCGTGGGGGTTTGGCCCCTTGTCCCCTGCAGCCTCCCAGGCCCGGAGCCAGCCCCCAACCCAGGCCTGTGGGCACCCCTGGACCTCCTTCTCCTCCATGCCTGGCCAAGCCAGGGGAGGTGCCCACAACCCCCATGGCAGGGCACGCTCAGGGTTGTCTGCTGCAGAGGAGGAGACGCAGTGCCGGACTCCCGGGTTCTCCCCATGTCTTGGAGGAGTCGTGTTAGGGGTAGAGCAGTAGCGCTGGAGTCAGGATGCCTGGGTTCTGCTTCTGGCCACGGAGGGCTGCGTGGTTAGAGCAGGGAGCTGGGGCCATGACACCTGGTTCTGCACCCGGTTTTGGGGGTGTTTCCTATTTGTGAAGCAGGCAGGGAAAGCCCGGGACTCCTGGGTTCCACACCTGGCTCTAGGGGAGCGTGGCTTGGTGGTTACTGGGGATCACTGGTGTTCAGGACTCCTGGGCTCCTTGGTGGCTCTGGAGGGGAGTGTGGTGCAGTGGTCTGAGTGGGGGAGTATGCAGGGGGACAGCAGCTTGCTGAGGTCCCGGGTCTGGATGCAGGGACCAGGACTCAGTCAGTGAGGCTGGGGGCCTGCCAGGCACTGCCCACCCATCCCCATGGCAGGGCTATTGCTGCTGCATGGGACTGTTGCTTGCCCTTCCTCTGCCACATGCTTTCTGCCATGGCCCCACAGCTCGGCCCTTAACTCACCCTGGCACATCCGTACTAACTGCATGGAGCACATCACTGGGGCGCGTGGGGAGCCTGGGGCATCGGGCAGCTGGCATGACCTGGGCTCTGGGAGGGGGGCGGTTTTACCCCTTCTGCCCTCTGGCGGCAGCATCCCAGGCCCTGCGGCCTCACACCCCACCCAGGTCTCAGCCCACCACTCCCTGCCCCGACTCTCCATCATGGTGCCCAGCCTGCCCCTCTGGCTGAGCGCAGCCACCATGGAGGGGTCCCAATTGCCCCGTCCTACCCCCCTCCACCTGGCACCAGAGTTAGTCACTGGTACGCATCCAAGCCTGAGTCCCTCCTGCATGTGTGCCCCCACGGGAGGGCAGCCCCAAGCCTGGGCCCGCCCGCCACCTACCAATCCATTGTCCCTGCCCCCAACCCCTGGGCCCTGGTGCCTTTGGGAGCAGAACCAGGGAGGGGGGAGAGTGAGCGGCATTGCCCTGCCTCCCCTCTCCAGTTTCCCTTCCTCTTCCTGGTCCTCTCCTCCATCTTCTCCCCAGGGTGGGACCCCCCATCATTACCCAGCATTACCTTTCTCTCAGGTTGGGGGGGGCATTGCTCCCTGGAGCTGCCTGACCAAGCCCCGTGACTGTGATAGGAAGGGGGCAGGCCAGACGCAGCCCCCTCGGCGGGCTTCCCCAAAAAGTGAGGGGCTGCATTGGCCAATGGGGACCACCAGGGGCCCAGCCTCCAGTGGGAGCCATCATGGTCCTCCTTGTCCTCTGTCTCCAGACCCGGCGTCTCTGTCCCAGGTCTGCTAGGTGCTGCCAGGGCGCACAGCTATTTGCTAGGAGCCTCAGGGGCTCAGGCTGTTCCCAGCCCATGTCCCTCTGCAGGACTCCACATGGGGCAGGCATCATGGGGTGTAACGCAATGTATGTGTATTTGGGGGGGGGGGGGGGGAGTGGATGAGATGATGCCATGGCCCCCTGAGCCAATTAGAGGCTTGGTTGAACCCATGGTGCTGATGTCACCACCATTGAGGTCACTCTGGCCAACTTCAGCTGGAGTAAGGCCAACCTGGGCTCCGGGAGACCCTCCGAGTGTCGCCTGGCACAGGGCGGGCAGCCCCAGCCTTGTCCGCCCTCCTCTGTATGGGGCCAACTTCCACCCTGGGTGCAACTCCATCCCCACCACAGCGTCCATCCCTCACTGCCACAGCCCCATCCCATCCCATCCCATTGGCACTGTGCTGCCCTGTGGGCAGGCACGGGGCCCTGGCGCTCACCCCTGTGTGTGTGTTGTGTTGTGTCCCCAGGGGTGCGGCAGGATGTGGAGGGCAGAGACAGCGCCAAGACTGTGCACTTCACCTTCCTCATCGGCTGCGTCCTGGTGGCTTTCGTCCTGGGCGCTGCCTCTGCCGGCCTCCTCGTCTCCTGCTACTGCAGCCATCTCTTCCAGAAAGCCAAGCGAGCTGGCAAGGAGCCTGAGGGTGCCCTCCCACGCCCGCTGTCCCTGCGCAGCCTGGCCAAGATGAACGGGCTGCTGGATGCCCCGCCAGGCAAGGACGGGCGGCCTGAGGGCCCCTCGCCCAAGCTCTACACCACGCTGCTGCCCCATGAGAAGGAGCCGCCCCGCGCCAAGGAGCATCCGGAGCTCTCGGGGCTGCCCACGCCCGAGTCCACCCCTGAGCTGCCCGTGAAGAACGTGGTGGCTGTTCGGAGCCCATGGGAGAGGAACCACAACTCCAACAATGCCAAGGAGGCCCAGGGCAAGGCCCAGCTGTTCCCTGGCACTGCCACCCAGGGCTACCCCTTTGCCAGCGGCCTCCGCGGCTATGACATGGTGCCGGGAGGCTGCGGGGAGGAGAAGAAGGCGCCGCATGCAGAGAGGGTGCTAGTGCGCCCGTCAGCTGGCATGGAGGTGACCACCCTGGAGGAGCTCCTCAGGCATCTCCATGAAGCCACCGGGCCCCCGCACACCACGCTGGGTGGGATGCCTCTGGCCCAGCCAGCTGCCAGCCCCCCTGGCGCACTGTCCTTTGCCAACCGGGTGCAGCCCAAGATCCCCGACACGGAGAGTGCTCCCTACTACAGCTCCTCCACCCTGCCCAGGGACAGCCTGCCTCAGCGCCTGGACGTGCCCCCCGACCCTGCCCCCCAGCCCTGCCCAGAGAAGCAGCCACTGCCCCGGCCTCCAGGCCACAGACACTCGCTGGTGAACGTTGGTGGGGGGGGGCGGCGGGCGCTGGGGCGGGCGGCGGGCTCCTCTCACGGCAGCACAGCTTGAGCCAGGCCACGCGGCCACACCCACCGCTGCTGACACGTGTGCACTCTGCGGGCACGCCGGGGCCCCTGGCCGGCCATGCCGCCTTCCTCCCGCGCCAGCGCCAGGGCTCTCTGCCCCAGGCTGCAGGCGGCGGCATCAAGGGGGCAGGTGCTGCCAAGCCCAGTGTGCCGCCCAAACCGGTCTTCATGCCCTCGTCCCCTGTGAAACCTGCCGGGCAGTTCAACTACTGACCTGCCCCGTGGCTGGGGTGCAGGGCTCTGCTTACACCCTGGCTGGAGCCCCCCGGCCTGGGCCCAGGGAGAACAAGAGGCAGCAGAGACAGCCGTGGCATCAGGAGCACGTGGCTGGGAGCAAGACCATTGGGCTAGCGGTGGTCACGGGAGCAGGGACACACTCCTGGGAAGGCCACATCCCTGACAACCTCCCTGCTACCATGGAGCTGCAGGGCGATATCCCAGTACCAGCCCGGGCACTATGCCAGCCCTTGCCTGTCTTTGGCTGTCAAATCTCCCTGTGTGCTGGGGGCAAGGGACAGGGCCACGCTCTCCCTGCCCCCATTGCAAACCCCAGCCTGGGGCTTTATTTATTAGACTTGAACTGCTCTTTAATTTAAACCAGGCAGCACCACTGTAGCATTGGCCCACGCGGGAGCCTGATGCTGGCGCAGCCGGCTCCCCCCACAGCGACGCTTGTCGGCTGCACATCAATGTATTCCAGGCCCGGCAGGGCTGGGGAAGCCGATTTTGGGGCAGGAGGAGGGGGCTGATTTGGAAGGACAGCGCAGTCGGAGCTGAGGGCTCGGATGGAAGAGGCCTCATACAGAAGCGGGACAGTGGGCAGGGACGCAGAGGGCAGTGTTTCCTACTGTGTAGGAGCCCGGACTGCGCTGGGGGCGCATCTGGACATGGATGCACCCCTGCCACTGTCTGAATTATACGGTCTTCCTGTCCCTGGTCTTGGGTCTGTGTTTGGGGGCAATTCTCTGGAAACCGGCTTTCTACAGAGAGGGGCAGCGGGTGGGGACTGGGCGGTGAGTGCGTGTCAGTGCCCGCTGAAGGCAGCACGAGACTGGTGTCATCCTCGCTGCAGCTGGTGCCTTCGCACGGCTCCATCAGTCGGGGGGGTGGGGGGTGGTAAAGCAGCTCCCTCACCCACCCCAGGACCTAGAGGGACCCCATCCCCTCCACTACAATAAGCTGTGGGGTGAGACCATGGGCAGGGATTTAAACCCGATGCATCAGCCCCATGGATGCTCTGGCTGAACTGGAGTAAATGGGGAACAGGTTTGAGCTGGGCTGGTTGGACTGGATGCTAGGTCACAGCCCCCCTGGGTATCGGGGAGCCTGGACTGGGGGAAACCCTTTGCAGGGCTCATAGTTTCATAGTTTCATAGTTTCAGGGTCGGAAGGGACCTAATAGATCTTCTAGCCCGCCCCCCCGCCAGGGCGGGAGAACAACCCAAAAACACAAACAAAACCACTCACCCTAAAAACAAAAACGGGACTCAAATGAGTCCAGCCAGGTAAGTATCCAGCCTCTTCTTAAAGATCCCCAGGGTAGGGGCCAGCACCACCTCCCTTGGAAGTTGGTTCCAGCTCCTAGCCGCCCTGACTGTGAAGTAGTTTTTTCGGATGTCCAATCTGTACCTCCTCTCCATCAACTTGTGCCCATTACTCCTTGTTATGCCAGCAGGGGCTAGGGGAAACAGCGTCTCCCCCAAACCCTTCTGGTTCCCCCTAGTGAGTTTATAGACGGTCACCAGGTCCCCCCTCAGCCTTCTCTTGTGGAGGCTGAATAGGTTCAAGTCCCGCAGTCTCTCACTGTAGGGTCTGCCCTGTTGTCCCCGGATCATGCGGGTGGCCCTCCTCTGGACCCTCTCCATGTTGTCCACATCCCTCCTGAAATGGGGCGCACAGAACTGGACACAATACTCCAGCTGCGGCCTGACCAGCGTCGCATAGAGGGGGAGGATCACCTCCCTGGCTCTACTCGAGATGCACCTGTGGATGCACGACAAGGTCCGGTTAGCCCTGCCAACCATGACCTCGCATTGTCGGCCCATGTTCATCTTGGAGTCAATAATGACACCAAGATCCCTTTCCGCCTCCGTGCTCTCAAGTAGGGAGTTCCCCATCGTATAAGTGTGCTGCTGGTTCCTACTACCCAAGTGCAGCACCCTGCACTTGTCCGTATTGAAACACATCCTGTTCCTGTTTGCCCACCCCTGTAACCTATCCAGATCCTTCTGCAATCTCTCTCTCCCTGCTAGCGTGCTCACCTCCCCCCAAATTTTGGTGTCATCAGCGAATTTAAACAGGTTGCTTTCCACCCCAACATCAAGATCGCTGATGAAGAAATTGAACAGCGCAGGCCCCAGGACCGAGCCCTGGGGGACTCCACTACCCACCTCCCCCCAAGTCGAGTATGATCCATCCACCACCACCCTCTGAGTGCGACCCTTCAGCCAATCTGCAATCCATCTGACTGTGTAGGCATCTATGCCACAGTCGCCTAGTTTATTAATTAGGATGGGGTGAGAGACGGTGTCAAAGGCCTTGCTGAAGTCCAGAAAGACTACATCCACCGCGACACCTGCATCCATGGCCTTTGTGACCTGATCATAAAAGGCAATCAGGTTGGTCTGACATGATCTCCCCCTAATAAATCCATGCTGATTGCCCCTGAGCATCATCTCGGATGCCGGCCCATCACAAATGTGCTCCTTGATGATCTTCTCAAAGAGTTTCCCCAGGATTGAGGTAAGACTGACGGGCCTATAATTGCCCGGGTCCTCCCTTTTCCCTTTTTTGAAGATGGGGACCACATTAGCTACCTTCCAATCGTCTGGCACCTGGCCCAAGCACCACGATCGCTCGTAGAGCCGTGCCAGGGGCCCTGCAATAACCCCAGCCAGCTCCCTCAGCACCCTGGGGTGGAGAGCATCCGGACCCGCTGACTTGAACGCGTCCAGCCCCTCCAGAAGCTCTCTAACCCGGTCCTCCCCAACCTGAGGTCTGAAGGCGATCCCCTCGCGTCCGGCTTCTATCACAGCAGGGAAGTCCCGGTCCCTGCACAAGAAAACGGAGGTGAAGAATTGGTTAAAGAGGTCCGCTTTATCCTCTGACGCAACCACCAGATTGCCCCGCATATCCTGCAGGGGCCCCACATTACCCGGCGCCTTCTTCATCCTCCCAATATATTTGAAAAAGGACTTTTTGTTATCCTTAATCCTGGACGCTAATCCGAGCTCTATCTCCGCCTTGGCCTTCCTAACAGCCCGCCTGCAGGCCCGAGCAGAGGAGGTATACTCCTCTTTGGAGATTACACCCCCCTTCCACCGGGCGTACGCCACCCTTTTGGCAAGCAGGCATTCCCGGACACCCTTGGTGAGCCAGGGGGGCTTTTGGACACTCCTGCCCGCCTTGCTTCTTGTCGGGATGGACACCCCTTGGGCCCCGAGTATCGTTTCCTTAAGGAACGACCACTCCTCTTGGACGCTGAGTTCCTCTGCCCTCAAGGACCCCAGTTCCTCTCCCACTAATCTCCTCATCTCACTGAAGTTGGCCCTCCTGAAGTCTAGGGCCACCACCTTGCTGCGGGCCCTTGACACTCTACGCTGGATGGTGAATTCCAGCACGCGATGATCACTATTGCCCAGGTGGTCAAGAACCTGGAGGCCTCTTACCAGGTCGTCGCCTGCGGCCAGGACCAGGTCCAGCAGAGCATCTCCTCTGGTGGGACTGTGCACCTCCTGAATCAAGTGGAGGTCCTGCAACTCGGCCAAGAACCTCCTGGAGCGGTCCGTCCCGGCTGACTGCTCCTCCCAGCAGATGTCCGGGTAATTAAAATCGCCCATGACAACTACATCCCTTGCTTTTAGTGTCTCCGCAAGCTGGCCTGAAAATTCCCTGTCCAGCTCCTCCTCCTGATTGGGGGGTCTGTAATAGACCCCCACCGTCAAATCCCTCTCGCCTTGCCCCCCCTGGATCTTGACCCAGAGCACTTCAGCTCGCCCTTCCCCTGACCCCATACTGCTGGCAGAGGATGTGTAGTGCTCCTTGACATAAAGTCCCACCCCCCCCCCTGATACCCACAGGCATGCCAGAATAAGGAACATGGCTTTAAGTGAAGAGGTAATGTACAGGAAGAAAAAGTAACTATAGTATACTACATACAAGTAACTTTTTATATGTGGTTACATGTAGTTACCTGAAAGTCTGACCAAACTTATAGAAGTGATGCCACCAAATTTAATATTCACTTGTGCAAATACCTACAATGCAAATATCCAAATGACAAAACCAGCATGCACATGCTGATTAGGTTCTCAGAGCATATACTTGAGTTTATACCATTCTAGGCCCTTGGTGCTACTCAGGGAGAGCTTTAATGATACCTGTAGCAGTGCTAAGATGGCGTCTCCTCGTCTTCCTGCAGCCCCCTCCCCCGGCGAGTCTAGTTTAAAGCTCGCCGTACGAGATCAGCCAACCTGGAAGAGAAGATACGCTTGCCATTAGGGGAGAGATGAAGCCCATCCCGCCCCAGCAATCCCCCCTCCCGAAAGCATGGGTCGTTGTCAAGGAACCCAAGGCCTGCCCGGCGGCACCAGCTGCGTAAGCGCTGGTTGACCTCACCAATGCAGGTCCCATGCCTCTGTCCCCGCCCCCTCACCGGAAGGAGAGAGGAAAAAACCACCTGCGCCCCCGTCTCCTTCAGCCTGGTCCCCAGAGCCTCGAAGTCCCTCATAATACGGTCAGGGTTGCCTCTTGCCGCGTCGTTCGTACCCACATGGACGACAACCATGGGGTACCGGTCTGCAGGCCGGATGCAGACCGGTACTGCAGACCGGTACCGGTCTGCAGGCCGGATGCAGACCGGTACTGCAGACCGGGCTCATCAGGCCTGAGGCAGGGTGTTGGCACTGGGCTGGGCTGCGGGGCCTGCTGGGTCCCCTCCCTGTTGCCACCGGGCATGGAGGGGACACGGTCTTGTCCCTGCAGCATCCCAGCTCGGGGCACAGGGGGTAGACCCCATCTGGATGGGGGTTGGGAGGGGGCAGAGGATACAGCCCTAAAAGACCCAGGGGCCAGGCCTTACCAGCATGCATCAGGCCACGGCGGGTCCAGGCCCTGGGATCAGCAGCAGCATAAGGAGAGGGTCCAGGGCTGGTTCTGTGCCTCAGTTTCCCCTCCTGACCATGCATCGCCCCAGGTCACTGCATCCACAGCACGGCCTAGTGGTGGCTGCAGCGCAAGGCTGGGAGCCGGGACACCTGGGTTCTAACCTGGCTCAGTTCACACAGGTCCCGTCCTGTCTCTGTGCCTCAGTTTCTCCTCCTAGCAGTGAGCTCTCTGGCACATCTGTCACGGCCGTCTCCCGCTGTGGGCACCACAGATGGGTAGCTGATGCTGAGGGAGGCGGCTGCTCAGCATGGCTGCGTAGAGACGCCCTGTCCACCTCCCTGCTGCAGGAAGGACAGGATAGCAGGGTGCAAGAGGCCTGGACAGCGAAGGAAGAAGGGGCAGGGACCCCAGTTAGGGTGAGGCCCGGGGCTGGGCTGGCTGGACTGTATGGAGGCAGAGCAGCAGCTGCACAGGTCGTGCTCCAGCGTGGTCTCCCCATTGACCAGCGTGGTCACCACTGCTCGCCCTTCTCCCAGGAGGGTCCTCTAGGCACCCAGCTGCTGAGCCCCCTGCCTGGTCCCAACTCAACCTATGCCCCTCTCCCTGCTCTGGTGACAGACAGGGGCGGGACTGGGGGAGTTGTGGGGTGGGGGGAAGCCAATTGCACCTTCTAGCTCGGCACAGACTCATCCCTCCCCCCACCCACTCCTGTGAGCCCCATCGTGGCCCCGCCATCCTGTCCCCCCACCTCCTGCAGCGAATGCCTCCAGCCTGGTGGAAGGTACTTGGGAACAGTGCACTGACCTTGGGGTAACGGTGCATGTGTGTGTGGGGGGGGCCCTCCTGCAGCCTGCCCCCCCACCCTCCCGAGGAGGGGGGGGTCCAGCTGGGGGGGGGGGGCATTGGGTGGCACGTTATATGGGGAGAAAGAGGAGTGTGTGTGTGTGTGTGCGTGCGTGTGCATGCGTGCATACATGCAGGTATGTGTGTGTGCGTGCCTGTGTGCATGTACAGGTGTATGCCAGCATATATGTGTGTGTGTGTACATGTACATGTGTGCACTGCTGGCATGTCTGCACAGGCATGTGTACAGATCTGAGTGTGTATACAGGTGTGTGCATGTGTGTGTATGTGTGTGTGTGTGTGCATGTACAGGGGGGGTGTGCCTGCATGCATGTGTGTGTGCATGTGTGTGTGTGCAGACATGTGCAGGTGTGTGTGTGTGTGTGTGTGTGTGTGTACAGGCCTGCATGCATGTGTGCAGTTGCCCGCAGGACCTTGAGCAGCCTTAGGTGACACCCCGTGCAGTCCTGCCCCACCTTCATCCCCACCCCCAAGGCCCCAGCAGGGCCCTTGGAGCAGCTGTGCCCCCCCACCCCCAGCGCTGGGAGCCCTGTACAGCCCTGGGCACAGAGACCGGGGAAACTGAGGCATGAGGGGGTGGGGTGGGAATGGCCCCTGTAGCCAGGGGTGGGGTGGGGTCTGGACCAAATCACACTCACACATGCAGCTTGGAAGATGCACGCACATGCACACGTGCATATCTGCAGGCCCACACACATGCATATGCATGCACATGCACGTGCTCACTGTGCACACATGCAGGTCCCTCCTCCCCACACATGCATATACATACAAACACAGAGTCATGTACACCCATGTGTGCGAGCAACACATGTCCCCCCCCCGCCCTGACAGTCCGGCCTGGCAGAGCCGTGGGTGGGCCAGTGGCGCCCCCACACTTTGGCCAATGGAGCTCAGTGCAGCCCCTCCCCCCATACTGCACCAGTGCCCCCCAGTGCCCCCCAGCCCTGGGACCCCCATTACTCCACCACATGCCCCCATCACCCAGACACAGCAGCACAGCCGCTTCCCTAGGACCTCACACACAAAGTGGCTGGAGGGGAAACCGAGGCACCACGTGGGCCATGGATACATCCCCGTGGGGGCCAAAGCTCTGAGCTTGCCTGGCTCCTGGGATGTGGCAGCGTACCCAGCAGAGGGGCAGACACAGCAAGGGATGGACACGGCCACGGCAGAGCAGAGCCCAGGGCCATTTTAGGATAGGAAGTGGAGGCCTGGAGCGCACCCCACCCCGTCCCTGTTGGAAGTCAGCACCCAGCACCCGATCTGAGCTGGGGACAGGCCCAGGCCCCACAGCACCCCTGAGCAGCCTAGGTAGGAGAAGGGCAGGAGGGGAAACTGAGGCACAGGGAAGGAGCAGAGCCCCGAGTCACCCAATTCGCTCCCCACCCAATGTGGAAGCTTGAAACTGCCCTGCTCCATCCAGCCCAGCCCCTGCCTGGCACAGGTCAGCCCAGGGCTGGAGGGGTGTGTGTGTGTGTGCAGGAGGGAGAGAGTGTATGTGGGTAGGTGGTGTGTGAGTTTTGTGTCTGAGTATGTTTGTGTGGATGAGAATGTGTATGCATATGTGTAGGTGGTGTGAGTGTAAAAAAGTGTATGGCTGCATGTGTGTGTGTGTATATGTGTGTGTGTGTGGATGAGAGAAACTGGATGGATGAGTGTGGATGATGCATGTGTATGAGTGGATGACTGTGTGTGTGTAGGTAGGTGGTGTGTGTGTGTAAGAAAGTGGATTGCGTGTGTATGGGTGTGTATACGTGTGTGTATGGATGAGTATGAATGAGTGTGTGTGGATGGTGCATGTGGATGACAGTATGTATGTGGATAATTGTGTATGCGTGGGGGCGGCATGTGGGTACATATGTGTGCATGAGTGAATCTGGGAGTATATGCACGTGTGCATGTGTGTGTTGCTTAGTTTCATTGCATGCGAGTGCATGGCCCTGTGTGTGTGGCATGTCTATTGTGAGCTGTGTGTGTCCTTGTGGGGGCTGGGAGGGGCTGTGTGGGCTGCAGGTTTTGGCCTGTCTGGGGGGAGGTCAGCCTGGGGTGTCTGGGTTAGTGCGTGTGTGCAAGTGTGTGTGTGCACAGCTGATGGGGTGCTCAGCATGGGGAGGGAGGTGTCTGCAAGGGTGAGGGGTGGTGTGTGTGTATGTGTGTGGGGGAGGTGTAGGTATATACATGTGTGAGTGCCTGTGTGTGTGGCTGGCTGTGCTGGCCTGGCAGGGTGTGAGAGCGGGGTTTGTGTGTTTGCCTGTTGTGTGAGGTGGGTGTGTGTGTATGTGTGTGTGTGTGTGTGTGTGACTGGGTGTGCGGTGCGTGTAGGAAGCCTGCTGGCTGCCTGGTTAGCGTGTTTGTACCTGAGCATGGTGAGGCAGGAGCTGTGTGTGTGTGCGTGCGTGTGTGTGTGTGTGTGTGTGTGTGTGATGTGGAGGGCTTGTGTATGTGCATGGATGTGTGCACTGGTTGGCCTTGGTGTGAGAATGAAGCTAGCGTGTTTGTTTCTCTGTTGTGTGATGTGTGTGCATGCGGATGTGTGCTTTGCTCATCTGCATGTTTGTGTGTGCACTGCCCGCCTACATGTGAGATGGGTTGTGTGTGTGTGCACTGCCAATCTGCATGTGAGATGTGGGGGCTGTGTGTGTTCCTGCCTGTTGTGTGTGTGCTCTTCCCATCTACATATGAGATGGGGGGACATGCATTGTGTGTACCTGTGCACGCGTGTGCATTGCTTTCTGTATGCACCATGCGTGCCACCTCCCATGCCGTCCCCGGCCCAGTCCAGATGATGCCGCTAGCCCTGGGCCCCCTCACCCACCCCAGGCACCTCTGGGACCGTAGGCATCTCTCCAGCGCAGGCATCACCCACGTTGCAGCCAATGCGGTCCCTTCATGTCGCTATAGCTACTGGTTGCCACCAGCAACGGGGCCAAAGCATCCCAGGCTGGTGTGTGAGAGGGGGACCTGGCAGCCAGGCATGGGCCAAGGAGGTGCGGGGGCTGCAGACTGCCCCTGGACGGGGTAACGGGACCAGCGCCTGGCACCAACGTGGGGAGACAGGTGACATCCTGGTAGGTACCGTGGGCTGTTGGGGGCCGAGTCTGGGCTGGCACAGCCGGGGCAGGTGGCACAAGACATGGGGAGGCCTGGCGGGGGGGGCAGTGAGACCCCTGCCCACTGGTCGCCCTGTCTGCCCTGGGCAGTCAATGCTGTGTGGGGGGCGGGCACAAGGGGCACGGACAGGTCTCTCTCTGCATGCGTGTGTGTGCGTGTGCAAGTGTGTGTGCATAGCAGCCAAGCTAAAGGGGCCTTCTCTCTGCACTGTAGTAACTGGAGAGGGGTGTGTGTGTGTGTGTGTGTGGATGTAGCTGGCTAGCTAAAGGCACCTTGTCACTGCACTGTAGAAACTGGAGAGGTATGTGTGCATGCACGTGTGCGTGCGTGTGCATGTGTCTATGTGTGCATATGTGTGTACATGCACAGAGGTTGCAGGTCTGTGAGATGTGTGATGAGGAGAGGGGGTGTGTATGTCCCATGATGCAGAGAAGGATGTGCGGGTGTCTATGGGCTGGCTCTGAGTGTGTGTGATGATGGGGAGCTGGTGTGTGTGTGGGTGTGCGTGTGTGTGTAGGCTATGAGTGTGTACAGATCGTCTGCTGATGGGTAGAGGCCTGAGTACATATAAACACGTGTAGGCTTTGTGTGTGCATGCTGTCCTGGTGCATGTGTGCCTGTGGGCTCTGTGTGCATATGCAGGGACACACACTCATGCATGTGCACACACATGCATTGTGCTGCAACCCCAGCTAAATCACCCTGTCTGCAGAGCCACATATACATATACATATGCACAGGCACACACACACAGATGCACACCATCATATGAACAATTATAGACACAGTCACATAGACACACACAATCACACAGATACAGAGATGTGCAATCATGCAATGGCACGCACACACATGCAAACAATTAGAGACAATGATACAGACACACACACACACAACCATGCAAACAAGTCTGTAGATTCACGCAGCGACAGACACGCACAATTGTGCAGTTAGAGCCCTACCCACAGAGGCCAAGCAATTACACACTCAGAGATGCAGACACTGTCATACACACTATGATACAAACACACAGACACGCACAATCAGGCAGTTACAGAGATGTGCCATCACGCAATGACAGACACACATGCACGTGCATGTGCATGCACGCGCACATGCACACACAGAGTGTCAAAAGAACAATTCCACACACACGCGTGGTCAGAGACGCGCACAAACATGCAGTTACAGAGATTTGCAATAGTGCAATGAGACCCCTCCACACACCTCCAGGTGTTCAGAATACACACACTCATGCACACACACACACACACATGCACTGTGCTGCTACTCCAGATAAATCACACTGCCCACAGAGCCACATACTCATATGTGCATGCACACACACACACACACACACATGCACACAGTAATTTGAACAATTATAGACACACTTAGTCACATAGACACAATCACACAGATATAGAGATGTGCAATCATGCAATGGTGCACACACGTGTGTGTGCGCGCACACACACAGAGTCAAAAGACCAATTCTATGCACACGCATGGTCACAGAGACATGCACAAACATGCAGTTATAGAGATTTGCAATCGTGCAATCACACACACACACACACACACACACACACACACACACACACACACACACACACACACAGAACCTAGGCATTTGGGACACACTGTGTTTCTACCCCAGTTAAATCACCCTGCCCTAGAGCCACCCTCATGCCTTCTCCCTGCAAATACCCCCCCTCATCACACTCCCCCCACCCGGAGCCCAGTCCCTGCCCATGACCTGCTCCCACAGCTGCTCGCTCTAGACTTCCCCCCCAACCGTGCCCCCGATGCCTTCACACAAGTGATGCCAGCCATGAGGACATGGCAGACACACATATGCACACACGTGTACCTGCACAACACCCAAGCTCAACTCCCTCTACCAGGCTGGCACAGGGGACACAGGCACGACCACGACCTTGGCCTTGCAGCCCTGCTTCCAGATTGTAACCTCAGGGCCATGGGGATGACTCCGAAACCCGCACCCCCATCACCTTGCGTGGCTGGGCCATGGCAGAGGCTTGGTGCACCCCAACCCAAGCCCAGGACCCCATGGATGAGGTGTGGGCACTGCAAGCTTCCCCAGGCAGGTACTACATCTCCAGTGCCCAGCCCTGGGGAGCAGTCCCTGAGGCCAGGGGCTTTACTGAGACAGCTCATGGGAGCCCTTGCCCTTGCCCTTGCCATGAGCTGACAGCTGCCCTGGACTGCCCAAGCTCTGGGGCCCACAGGCTTGAAGGAAGGGCAGGAATATGCTGTTTGACAGGCTGCCTGGATGTGGGTGCCCATTATTAGGTGAACTACGGTGGCAGCAGCTAGGGAGCAAGCAGTGGCTGGGGTCTTGAGGACTGGGGGTCAGGAGGCCTGGGATCTCAGTGCTACCTCTGCACAGGGAGTGGGGCAGTGGGAGACAGAATGCCTGGGTGCTATGCCTTGTGCCTCAGTTTTCCTACCTGTGCAATGGGGACAAGCCCTCCCCAGCTGGGCTCAGGGCTCTGATATCCTCAGCTGAAGGGGCCTAGAGAGAAAGAGGGTGGGGGAAAGGCTGGCCACAGGCAGCGATGCCTTCCCTTGAGCCCCAGCACCTGCTGGGCACATGGCAACTGGGTCAGGGCAGGGCTGGAGCCAGACCTGTTTGGAGTGAGCCTGGGGCGGGGGGAGAAAAGGGGGGATTGTTCATTCTTCTGCTTATGGCACCTTCCTGCACTGAGGAGCCCCCATACCCGATGATGGGCCCTGGTACCAGGCCCTGCCTGCCCTGGCAGACAGTAGGGGCCTCCCACCCTCACCCCAGGGGCCAGAGCTGGGGAAGACCCCAGGCGTCCTGGTCCCTCCAGCCTAGCCTGCTGTCCTCTCCTGGGGCTGGGGAAGGAACCCAGGAGTCCTGCCTCCACTCCCAGGATCTGCCCCCCCACGTTGGGAGCCTGGAAGAGAACCCGGGAGTCCAGGCTCTGCCCCCCACTGCGCCCCCCGAATCCAAGCAGTAAATGCCCCCGATTACCCTGCAGCCCCAGCAGGTGCATTGATAATGCAGCTCTGTGCGCCACTGCAGCACGGCCCTAGGCAGCACGGGCCGCTGCTGCAGTGGATGCATGTCTGCAGGCACCTGCTCAGGTGGGGGAGACTGTGTGTGTGTGTGTGTGTGTGTGTGTGCGTGCGTGCGTGCGGGAATGCAGGCGTTCAATCTCAAGGTGGTGTGAGCACAAATTGTGTGTGCGTGTGCAGGCACCCGTGGCGGTGCCTGTGTTGGAAAGAGAGGTAGACACGGTGTGTCCCTGGGAGAGGTGTGCGCGCGACATGGCACTGCGTGTTCCCAGCAGAGTGTGTTCGTGATACACGCGTGTGTGAGCGAGGGGGGAGGCTTGGGTGTTTCAGAGGAGCTGAATGCCTCAAATCCACTCACTGCCAATGGAGACGGGGTCTGACCTGCTTAGGTGCCTAGGCAACCTCAGCCAACACGTGTGTACATGCATGTGTGCAGCTGCAGTGCCATGCCATGCGAGCAGCCCCATGTACAGAGGTGTGTACATGGTACACACCTCTGTACATGAGGTAGGTGTGAGCTGCCAGGGGGCAGGGCTCTGACTCTCAGGCTGGGTCACCTTCACAGCAGCCAGGCCCCCCCCCTGCAGCCACTGGGGTCCAGGACCCGGGGCTGGTAACCGGCCCCTACTGGATCTGGGCAGGGCAGGACTGGCTCGGGGGCTGGACGGGTGGATGCTCAGGGCTGGGGTGGCTGGTCCTGCTTTGCCGGGCAGAGTCCGGGGCAGGGAGGGGCAGACACCATCCACTCCAGACACCCCACAGTAACGTGGTGCCTCCTGCGTGCAGGGCCGGCTGGACCCCGGGCTGCAGCCCCTCGTCATGGCAGAGGGTGTGCTGAGCTCCACCATGGCCCTGCCTGGCACTGCCCTGGTGGGGCCTGCCCTCTCGCTGGAGCAGAAGGCTGCTTTCATCTTTGTCTTCCTCCTCTTCGTCTTCCTGGGGCTTTTGATTGTCCGCTGCTTCCGGATCCTGCTGGATCCCTACCGGAGCATGCCCTCATCCACCTGGACCGACTACATGGAGAAGGACACCTTTGATTACCGCCTGGCCTGAGTCGGGCTTGGGGAGGCTCCCCCATGAAGACAACGCAACTGGCCCCTGGTGCTGGCCCACTCCGGTAGCCACCAGGCTGGAGTCCTCGGGGCCCTGCCCTGAACCCCAGCCAGGCACGTGAATGCCCGAGGGCAGATTTGTCCTGCAATCGGGAGGACAGAAGCTCCATGAGTTCCAGCCACTGCTTCCATCTTGGGGGCATCTCCATGCCAGCCTCAGCCATGCCCAGGCGAGCAGGCCCTGCAGGCCCAGGCACTATCACAGCACCCCGGCTGCATGCGGGATGGTGCCTGCGCCCCCTCGCTGTCACTGGCGAGGCTGGGACCCTTGGACAGATAGCATCCAGCTGCCTCACGAGATGCCCTTTTGGCTCCCTGCATTGTTGGGGACCATGGGTGGTGGTGCCCGCTCTCACCTTACAAGGACACCATCTACTTGGGACCACAGTGCTGGTGTGTGACGTGCAGGGGCAGGGATGACAACAGGCTGGAAGCCACCACATGTTCGGTGCATTCACCCGTGTCCCTACTGATGCTTTGGGGGCCTAGCTCTTGGTGCTGACATCCTTCCCTCGGGAATGGCCTTTATTTGGAGTGACTCTTGAACTGTGGTGCTGCATCTGAGAACGGTGCCATTGCCAGGGGGTCCTCAAATTGCTACCAAAGCTGGTGACTGGCCTCAGGACAGGGGCACATTGCACCAGGGGGCAGGGGCGGCCTGGGCTGGGGGGATCCCCCTTTGCTCTTTTTAACATTGACAGTGAAGTGTTTTCTTGCTTTTGATAAATGAATTTTTGATGCTGGGATTTAAAATCAGGCCCCTTAACAGCCACCGATTCCTCCTTGGTGCTTGCACAAGCCACTCAGCATGTACAGACAGTCCCGCTCCTGGGAGTGATTTAACCCTGGGTGTTCCCCCGTTATTTTTCTGTATGCAGCTGGTCTCTCCTGGGAGAGCAGCGACTCTCACAGGAGAAGCTGAACATCCATACATGGCCAAAGTCCAAATGACACACCAGTGAGGGGAAAAGAAAGTCCCGAGTTATCAGGAAAGCTCCACTTTGTGAGACTGCCCGGTGCTTCCCAGCTCTGAAACCACGTGGCTCAGCCCTCTTTAGGCTGCTCTCTGCGAGTGCTGGGCAATTACATGCATGGCCAATTACCCGCATGGTAATTACCTACATGGCTGAGCAGAGATACCAATTGAAAGGGACATAGCCAAGGTCACCCACCGGGGTGCAGCTGGGCCATGAACCTGGTGCTCCTGGATTCCAGGGCTGGACATACAAACTGTTTGCCACTCCAGCTGAGAGCAGGGGTGGAGGCCTGGTGATGTGTACAAGCGCCCCAGGGACAGGCATAGGGCGAGATGTGAGTGGGATCCTGGGTCAGCTGGTGTCCGGTTGCCCTGGAAAAAACATACGTGGCTCACCATCCAGCAAAGGGTGCCAGGCTTCTCCTGATTTCAGAGGGTCTATCTACACTCCCAGCTGCTGAGACACTTTGTGGTCCTTCACATTTCTCGCCCTCTGTGTTAGGGAGAATTACTAGAAAACACGGGCCCAAAGCACCTAGGAAACACAAGCCTGAAGCACTCCAAGACCACCACAACCCCCAGTGCCTTCTGGGCAAAAGCTCCCGGTCTTCTTAAGCAAACCCTGTGGCTTTTTGGAAAGGGCCAATGCAGGGAGTTGGCAGCCTCGATACATACCTCTGCAGTGGAGGTGGAAGTGCCCACATCAAATTACCAGTCCTCTGCTCCAGGTGTAATTATTCTTCTTGGCAAAGCAAGCGCTGGTGGATGTGAGCAGCGCATGCATTTGTTTCTGTCTGGAGGAACCCAGGAAAGCTTTTGAACAAGGTATAATTGCTTCCCTCTCTCCCTTCCCCCCATCGTAGTCAGCAGACTTGAGATTCTGGCTGCGCAGGGCTGTTCGGCAGTGTACCAGGAGCACTGCTCACACCACAGCTGCCCAAGTCATAGTGCAAGGTAGGGGAAGCTTGGCATAAGTGGCTGCAGTAATATGCCCCATCCCTTGCATTCAAAGGGTGCAAGCAACCCCAACTCCAGCTACCCGTGAAGGAGGCTCCAAGCCCCACTCCCCTTCTAAAAACATAAGAACTGCCATTGAGCGAGTCGGCTCATACGACCGTCTTGCCCAGTCTCCTGTGCCACACAGTGGATGCTGAAAGGGAGAGTGACCTGACTCTGACCGGGGGTTTTTTCCATCGTTTCTCTCTAACCTGTAGCCTCCAGCATTTCAGGTCCACACCATCAATTCTACCCCTCTCCTGCCTTGTACAAGGCCTGTCTCATGATTTATGCTGACGATTGGAGCCGAAAGACCGCTAAGACCACGGGACTTTTATTCCTAGGCACTGGGCACAGTAGACACAGAAGGGAAAGGTTCTCACTTACGTTAATGCAGTTCTGTGGTGGGGGCGGAGAGTCTCCATGCTGGGACAAAAGACACTTTCCTCTGCTAGCACCTCTTTTTTTTTTTAGGTAGGGACTGTTACATTTTCAATAGGCAGCAAAGCTGCGCTCAGCCCATCCATCCTCCCTTCACAGCGTGAATTGCCTGGGGGAGTCGAAGCATACAAACAAGGGAGCAGAAAGCCAAAAGCCCAGTTTGATTGATGGTAGCCTGTAACGGAGTCTAGCTTGGGCTATTTTAGTGTCCTGAGCGGGCATTCGTTTCCTTGTAATTTAACTTGTATCCTATTTGTACTGCGTGGGGGGAGAAAGGGTGAGAAGTGCCTCAGTACGCTAGCAATCTTTCACTCTCCACTAGTTTCCCAAGAAAAATAATTATTTCGCAGTCAAAACCCCGCAAAGCTATTATAAATCAAGGCTG
This sequence comes from Alligator sinensis, assembly GCF_000455745.1. Lineage (NCBI taxonomy): Eukaryota > Metazoa > Chordata > Crocodylia > Alligatoridae > Alligator > Alligator sinensis. Next base: position 261,622 of record NW_005842584.1, read on the forward strand.
CAGAAGGCCCAGAGCTCATAACCACCCGTAAAATGTTGGCTGTTAGTCACTGCAAGAGAGGGAACGCACCTGGCATGTTAAGAGATTATTCCTTGTTATCGAAGAGCCGTGCCTTCAAATGAGGAAAGGCCGGGTGAGGCAGGGCTTCAGAGGCTCCCTGGGGTTTGAACTCTTGCAAACAAACGGCAAAATGAGAGGGTAATTTTCCCCGAATCAAACCCACTATTCAAGACATCAGGGAGACCACTTATTTCCTTCGACACGGGTCCATTCACTGGGAACGTGCAGCTGTTATGTGTTAAGCAGATGAAAAGTGAGCAGATTTCGGAGCACCTGTTTAACAAAAAAACCCAAAACCCCACCGCTGAGAAGCCCTGTGCAGTTTTTGTGGTGAGGAGGCTGGGCGAAGGCAGGTTTGCTACTGAAAAGCTACACAAAGCAAGCGGAGCACGTGCAGAAGAGATCAGGATTACATCTGGGGTATATCCGGAGTAAGATGAACGCCTACAATGGAATTTGGCCCTCAGGCTGCGTCCCGTTCAAATTACGTCGCCCCATTAGCACAAAGCAGCGCGTATTGATTTTATATGCATCGGTACTTAGGTAGCACTTGACCTAGGATGTCACATCCCAGATTGCGTCAGCAGAGACCCTCGACAGACACGAGGGGGATGCTCTTTGCACGGGTCCTCAATACCGTAGCTCGTTCCTCCCCACTTCTGATCACTAGAACTTTGGCTTTTTCACCTGTGGAGCAAGGCGAGACACTCGCCACCCCCTGCTCCCTGCCTAGGGATCTTGAGGACAGTGTGAGCCAAGGCGTGGTAGGACAGCTGGGTCCACTATAGTTGTTCACTCACCTCAAAACCCCATCTGTCCTCACAAAGCATGTCAGGGGAGACATGCAGACACACAAAGGCTTATTCGACAAAGTGCTGGGAAAGAGTTCGTGCTACAGACCTCGAGCTGTACAGCTGCACTTTGTACCGGGTATAGCGAAGCCCCCCTGTATGACGTACACAAGCACTCTCTCCTAAGGGCTGCGCTTCTGACTGCATCTACATCAGCGGGTTGTGTCTGACTCCATGGCATCGCACCTTGTGACGCTGCCAAGTGTATAACATGTCCCAAGCTGTCTGGATACTAGGCTAGAAACATGGGAGCAGTTGTGTACTTTGTGGAACAACTCTCCTCAGCCCATGCTGGCAGGCCAGTGACAGCCCAGCCCCTTTATGCATGAGAGATGATCCTTTCAATCCTAAAGAATCCCTGCCAGGGAGAGAATACAACCCCATGACCACACACTTTAATGCCCAGGGGAAAGAGCCATTAGAAATCCCTCTGAAAGGGAAGTGGGAGAGCTTCACTCATCACTTACATGCAGCCACTTCTGGGGTAGAACGTAACAGATGACAGCACCAGGCAACACTAAGCAGGTTGCGACTGGAAATAAGTATGATATTGGGAGTGAAAGCAAGGAAGTTACTGTGATTAGGGGTCCTGCAGCAGTCAGACCTGAGTGAACTCTGCTGAAGCGAAGAAAGAAAAAGGCCGGTACATACATGACTTTGGCATTTTATTAAGAAACATATATAAAAATGTATATACATGTGTACATTTTAACATTTAAAAAAAACCCAAACCATTATCCTGAATATAAAAAGAAAAACTTCAGCTTTCAAAAAGCATCCTGTACATAAAGCTAATCTGGAATCCTTTACAATTCCGGGCACTTCAATTTTTAAATCAGAGTGCTAATTGCATTTGTAATGGAGTTTTTGTAATGAAGTGGAAATAGGATCCTGTCATCACAGATGATAAATACACAGCCAGACCTCAATGGTGTGAAAGTATCTGGATCCGATTAGGGATAAGACTGCAGAATCCAAGTGCTCCTCTCGCAAATGCGGAGAGACTCAGGAATGTGCTGGCATTAAGAGGTGGGGGAAAAAATAAAAGGGAGTCACTCAGCAAGGCATTATTTTAAGTGACTACGGGCTGGTCAAGCAGGGGGGAAGTTGTTTCCTAGAATAGCTGCAGTGGATAGATAGCTACTCCGCTATAACTCCCCTGAAAAAGTCCACGCTGCTAACAGTCTGCAGAGTTTTCCAGGAGAGCTGGAATCAGTGGCAAATTTCCATCAGGGTATTTACAGCTTTCTGTGCAAGGCTTATCATACAAAAATAATCCATAATGAATCTTTAATGATTCAGACTAAAGGAGATTTATGGCTTACATGACATGCTTAACATACTTTCCTCCTTTAAGTATAAGAATGGCAAAGCTTAGTTTTAAACACGGGCTATTTACAAGTTAGCATTATCGGAAAAGAAAAAGCACAAAAAAACCGAGTTGCTGCTGCCTCCTATCACATTCACTGACTCGGAGAATCTCATGTGAAGTGCATGCAGGGAAATGTAAGCCCAAATACAAATAAAGACTCCTTCAAGCAATGAAGTCTGCTTGATGGGATTCACCCGAGTCCAAGACTATGGGTCCAGGCCTGATCAAAATAAAACTGCTAAATTTGCTGCTGCTTTTTTAATTTGCCCTTCTGGATTCTTTTAAAGTAGTGTTCAACCATCTAACAGAACTTAATGTTAAAAGGGGGAAAACCAATAATTTAAAAATAGGTTTTCTGAGTAAGTGCTCTCATGAAGTCAGTCGCACTTTTCCTGCCCTCTCAAAAATGCAGGAGGGAGAGAGATAAAAAAAGCTTACCAATTAGCTCCAATTGTTGAAAATTCAGGCAGGCAGCGTGGGAGGATTTAAGTGTTTTGCATAGATCACTATACATTGCTTAAGGTCAAAGTTTTCTTTTTAAACTTTGTATAATCCTGTATTTGTACTTCATAGCTTAATTTTAAAAAACAACTGTGGGATCTAGACTGTGCAGACGCACACACACTCTAGACGCCTTGTTCTTGCAAACGTCTTTGATTTCAACAAAACTAGTCACATCTATAAAGCTACTCGTTTGCTTATTAAGTGCTTGCAGAAGCTGTGCCTAGCATGCATTTTTCCTGATACTTGTTTTAAAAAAAACAACAGCCCGCAGAACATCCTGCTAACAACACTGCTCCTAAGTTAACAACCGGCTTTCCTCCTGTAATTGCAGCAGCCGACAGTACAAAAAAGTTAATTTTTGGTTTCAAATGCTAGGCATTTAGCAAACATGTTGCCATTTTGATTTGGACCCTGCGTAGAGAACGTTCCAAAAAAAAAAAAAAAAAAAAAATCAAAAAAATCAGTGTTTTCCCCCCTCACTCCGGCATATAACTGTCACCTTTACTTAAGCGCACCAATAATTTAAAAAATTCCATTTACTGCTGGCACCATAAGCATTAGGTCTTAGATATCTTTTTTTAAAAGGGGAGTTTCTGTTCCCTAGTTGAAGCCTTTGAGCAAAACTGACACTGTACAGGGGAAACGGCAGAAGTGACTGTATACATAATGCTGTTGCACGCACAATGTACACACTACTCTTACCAATTTCTCTCTGCTGTAGTAATCTCAGGTGTTACAAGTAAATACAACAGGCACCATTTTGGGGCTGATGCAGTTTTGAAGTTGGCAGTGTCCCTTTAGCTCTGTAAACATTTTGTACAGACCTGCTAAATCATTCTGTTTGGGTTAAATTTACTCATTTAGCCTCCTGCTGCAATCCAGATTTTCTCCTCAAGACAGAAGGAAGGAAATTAATGCATTCCTTTTAATTCAGAGGAAACACTGACAACCATCATTTCAGAATACTGAAATCATTATAAATCAGGAGACACATTTCTGCAAAACATTAATTCATTAAAATATCCATTATTAAAGCCTTCCTCAAAACATCTTTTGGAAAAGATAAAAGTCTTTGTTTTTCTTCTATAAATATAGCTACATTGGTTATAAATAAATGCACTTAGATACATAAAAAAACCCAAATAGTAAAAGCTTCCGTGAGCCTTCACAATGCAAAGAAAGCAGTTTTGAGAGTCTTTAAGTTTCCAAAAATGTTTGTGTGAAAACCAGTAAAATACTGTTATAAATGTTAGCCACATTTAAAAAAAAAGTCACACCGGATTAACACAATTTTTACTTGGACTGCGCTATCAATTTAGGGCATCTTTAAAGTGGAGAATACTATAAAGAATACCTAAAGAGGTTCTGAAATTTAAAGGACTGATTGGTTTCAACCTCACTAAAACGTACCCAGCCAAACTCCTCTCTGCAGCCTCAGCCAGTTTAATGGGCGTATCACAAGAAGGACGATAGTCCATCACGTGAAATAAAAAGAGCACTTGTCCTCCTGCATGGACTTTGTGTGATCACCAACACAGGCTGTAACCTTATGACACCTAATAAATAGGTCTGAATCAAACAGCACCGAGACCGCTGGATGTGGCATGTTAGTGCTGATGATGCTGTTGAACTGCCCTTTCCATACGACAGCTTCTGTATTTTGAGAAGCTGCACTCCAAGCCTTGTGTCTTGCTAACGCAAGGTGGGTAAATTCTTTGCAAGGTGCCCCTGGGATTTAGCTCATATTTTTATGCTCCTGTCTCCCGCCTCATTATATTGTCTCATCGTTACAATGATGATATTGGCCTCACATTTTCAGGTTCAGTTTAAGAACGCCTCAAATATACTGATAACTACAGAGTGCTTGGATGACTATTACTTTTACAACCCCCCATTTCCCCCAGGAGAATCAGAAGGTTAAATGCACTAACAATGAAACCAGAACTGCACTGAAACAGTGTCTGATCTGGGGCTTTGAGGGTTTTTTGGGGGCAGATTAAAAGGTGGAACCTGCTGATGCCAACAATCAAGGAGTTAATACTGTCACCACTCAACCCCTGTTGCTGCGGCTGTGGTGTCAGCACATCCAGCACAAGGGGTGAATGCTGCAGCGGTGGCAACGCAAGGGAAAGGGTGGGGAGAGCAGCTAGGAGTGGAACAAGGACAGAACTGGTCATACTGATGGTGATAAACTTTACTAACTGTTAAGGTTTTCCGCAAGACCGTTTGTCCCACTTCCCCGCAACTTGATAAACTCTGTAGAGTTGACCATTGCTTGCAGGTGGGGAAGTCTGTTCATATGGGAACACCTGGGTACTGTTTATTTTCCCAGGTTTTTGCTCAAGTCAGGGTAGAAAATGTGTGCATGTCCCCTAACCTGAACTGGGCCTTTGTTATCGCTGTCCACGGTCACACTTTGGGGGGGTTGAGTGGTGGTCGCAATGTTAACTCCTCGGCTGCTGGCAACCACAGCAAAAGCCTCCCTGGCCAGGACACCCACCTCTGCAGGTCAGATATTTGATACCCCTGTTATAAAGCACTTATTTTCTTTAACCTCCATCTAGCTGCTGGAGAAGCAACAGCATGATCAGCTATTTGCTTGATACTAATTGCTGCATCCACCACATCCAAGGAGATAATCAAGATGTAGTGAAACATACTCTTCCAAATGGACCTCATTTATTCTCACCTATCCCAGGCAGGTTTTTTTCCCTGCCAACCTTTGGTTTGTCCTATCTTCTAGCTCACTGGTTTGGAACAGATTGCACAGAGCCGATCACATCTCACCCTCAATCCTGCTTGGGGCTTCTGGTACAGATCAAGCCAACTGCTGCTAAAAGATCAAAATGGGTATGGTCTTTTTCCCAACCCCCTCTCCAAAGCTGTGGTCTGCAGACAGATGCTTGATTCTCCCAGTCTGGACATTTTCACTGTTCTGCTCCTATCCACAAGAATTAAAAAGAAAAGACTTCAAAGACCAACTTGCACCTCTTTGCCCTCAAGAGGCCAAAGTTACCCTCATGGTCTCCATCAAAAGGAGTGCAGAACATTTGATCACAACTTGCAACGTTCGTTACCTGCTCATAACTCCAGCAGCTAATCAATGCACTCAAAAAACGCTGAAGAGCTTGTTCAGACACAACCCCCTTACCAGCAAAGGTCAACCAAGGGGTTCTCTCAGCTGGTGTCAGGAGTGGCCAGACCATGGCTCATGAGCTGCGTGCTGCTCCCTGACAGTAAAATGGAGCTCCTGGAGAAAGACAAATTATCAGCAAACTGATTTGAGCTGGGGTGCTGCAATGATCGCCAAGCATCATGAAAGGTGTGCGCCCTGTGGCTCTCAGCCATATCAACATTTTGGTTTCTAGCTACAAGGGTTAGGGAGTTTGGCCACTGCTGGCTTACATAATGGATACCCTGTTTAAAAACACTGGACCGAGCAAAACCTCAGGAGTCCAGCAAAAAGCAACAAAAATGATCATAGGCCTGGGAAACACGACTTAGGAGGAAAGGCTGAAAGAGCTGGGGTTTAGTCTGGGGAAAAGACAACTGAGAGGGATTTGGCAACTGTCTTTAAATATCTGGAGGGCAGTTACAGAGAGGATGGAGATGGGTTTCTCTGCGGCTGGAGTGGACAGGACTAGGAGCAACCGACTCAAGCGGCAGCCAAGGAAATTTGGGTAGGAGATAAGGAGGAACTTTCTGACTATGAGGGTGGTCAGGCACTGGAATGGGTAACGTAGGGAAGTTATGGCATTTCCATCCCTGGAAATTTTCAAGAGCAGGTTGGATAGACACTTGGCTGGTTTAAGCAGGGATGATCCTGCCCTGAGTAAGGGACTGTGCGTAATCCCTTCCAGCCCTACGATTCTAAAACACAAGGGAGGGCACAAATGTCTGCACTGACAAGGGCATGGTTTGGATAACTCAAAGACCTGGATAACACCACTGCCTCTTTCAATGAAAGAGAAACAATACCTTTACATCTGATATCTGTTCAAGAAACATGTTGCTCCTTTTCCAGTAAGGCAACTACATTTTATAACTGAGATTTATATTAATCCACTGCTAAATTTTTCCTTCCTTCATTTCTAAAGGCACAATATTTTATCTGCACTTTGTTGTGAGACATATATATATAGTATATCTTAAAAAAAGCTTTGTACTATAAATCTATGTACAAAATAAATACAAACTATACAAGTACTCTGCGGGTTTGCAGCTATGCCAAAGTCTGCTCCGTTCCAGCTACACAATCTAGCTGAAGCCAGAAAGGGTTCATGAGCAAAAATGGAAGCTTTTGGTAAAGTATATGTAGTCGGAGAACTTCTAGGCCAAAGTGCATAGTCAAATATACTGAACAGGTACGAGATGAGCACCATGGGAATGGGAGTCTCTTCGAACATGCAGACAGAAGTGGCAGTTCATGCTTCAGAAAAGGTTGCTACAGAATTCTAGCTGCTAGACCAGTGGTTCTCAGCCTTTTTTATTCTGTGGACTGGCACAGGAGCAGGATGGGATGCATGGAGGTGGCTGCCTCTCTTCCGGGGCCGCCCTGCCACCCAGTTTTAACCCTGCATGTGACTGCTGGCAGCGGAAGCCACCCACCTGGGCAGACAGACGGGGGTCTGAGCAGCGGGCTTGTGCCATTACCTGGCAGCCAACCCTTCCTGGCCCAGTACCAGGCCGCAGCCCGGTTGGTTGGGAACCTCTGTGCTAGAAAACACTACCTTTTTACATCTGTTATGGATTAGATCCTCACGAATGCAAGAGAACAAGATTAATTCAAGCAGGGGTACCCACATGTCTACTTATGACCTTACCTCCAACATCGTTGCTACCAATTATGAACTAGCCACTCTTGAACGACAGCTACCATACAAATTTATACCAAGCTCCTATGATGAGAGCCAGTCTCCTCTAAGGAGTTAGCTATGTTTCAAATCTGAGGAGTTATCATCTTAACAGATGAAGTCTCTATTATCCATCTCAGCTTTCACCCCCTGGGCATATCTGCTAGCAAAGAAATGCAATGAAGGAGCTATCTGTATCAGTACATAACCACATTAACAATGATTAATGTGCTTATTGCCAAACCTCACAGATGTACAACTAACTTATATGTGGGAGCAAATGGCAAATTCTGTCAACGAAAACTATCAAGTTCATGAACCTTATCTTGCAAAGGAAGGAGACATATTAAAAAAAAAAATTAAGGCACCAGTAGCACTGTCTATGTCATGTCAGTCTTTTGAGAAAGAGGTCAGTTAGCCCTTCCTAAACCCTGCAACCAAACTGATCAGGTGACATTCTTATAATTTAAACCTGTTTCACTCATGATCACCAATTAAAACTGCATTACTGATCCCACAGTTGGGACACTTCCAATGAGTTTTACTTCTATCCTGGAACAAGAGAAACGTATCTGCGCATGGAAAGTTTTGCCAACTTTACTAGCTGGGCCTCCAAGCAAAACAGTACAGGAAAGAAAAGTGGAGACCATGAAGACTTAGCTAAAAGAGAAGTCAGTTGTTGGATTTTGGTTTTAGCTTTCAGTTTTAAAATGTACTATTTAGTAATAATGTACATACCACCCATACCACTTTTCAGGCTTATTTTGCATATATAAGCAAAGTCGGTGCCATTATATAGCACAAAAGTACTAAACAGAATACCTGACTAAGTCCCAGAAAACTGTGTTTAAAAAAAAGAAAAGAAAACTGCGATGCCCTCTGGCAGCAAAGGGTTCAGATGCAGACAGCACTTTCTAAAACACAGACCAGAAAGGACAGGCTTGATATTCCCTGATATATCAAATTGCTTAAGTACTGAAATTCATGCAACCTCAGCCTGTGCTTTTTTCCCCTCTAGCAAGAGTGCTGGTTGTGTTTCAATGTAGTCTGGATTTTGTACTCCAAAGATTGATCTATTTTTCTCCTTTTCTCAAGGTGCTTTTTGCAGATGCTGTCACTAGCGTTTCCATTTGGGCAATGAAGTTCACTTTCCTCTGAAATCCCAACTTGTTAAACAAAACCCCAAAACAGACGTTTCCAGAAACTGTCTCCCAAGCCACACAACTACACAAAAAAGGGTGCAAATATGTCAGGTCATTGCATAAAATCTGTTTTCAGTGCAGTAAACTCAGGGCAGCTGAGAGTTATTACCAGCTACTTTGGCAGTGAGGTACCACCCTCCCCCCACCCCTTCCCTCCAACATTACAGGCCTACATAACAAAATAGGCTTTTAGATCACTTGCTGGTTAAAATGAACGAAGTATGCCATTTTTCCAGGTTCGACTGAAAAAGCACCTTTTGGTTCTGTGCTGAAAGCAAAACCATGTTATGGAGCTGCTGGAGGGACTCTCATCCCTCCAGTTGGGAGCACACAAGCAGTTCTGTTCTTCAGTTTTCTAACTGTGTGGAGATCTTATGCTACCTGGCTCACAATGTTCCTTGCAAACAGCACCTTCTTTAGATGTTTTTTTTCTTGTGGTTTTTTTTTTTTTTTTTTAAATGAAGGTCATTTGAAAGTTAGGAAGTTACAGTTTCCACAGCAACATCAGTAGGTTGCTCTGCTAACATCACTGTGCCTGCGGCCCCCATCTCTTCCGCTGATACCACAAC
>NW_005842584.1:271063-288036 GCF_000455745.1 Alligator sinensis
TCTACCTCGGCAACCTCCTCGACCACTGTGATCTCCTCTCCGTTGGGCTGCTGCCTTGCCATGGCTTCAAGCTTTAGCCGGTACTGCTCTGCTTCTTGTTCCTTCTTGAACAGCTGGTTTCGGTATTCCTGAGCCTTCCGATTTGCTTCTTGCAATTGTAACTGTAACATTTCCCTTTCATTGCTGTCCTACAAGACAAGATAACCTGTGACTAATACCCCAAAGGCGATGTGATGGCCGAAACAAAACATCCCGGTATCCGTGACAGAACAAACGCATTCCGAATGTGTGGTGTCTCAAGACAATGGGGATTAAAAAGCCTTCTGCTTCTAAGCTACTGGTACAAATCCAGCCAGTTGGAGAGTTACTGTCTAATGCTAACTGGTGACTTAAAGTAAGTGAAATCACAGTTGCCTGGGATACACCTTAAGACAGACATCAGCCGCTGGGCCATCACCTGGTGAAATCAGATTAATTTTATAGTTATGAGTGACCTCTGAAAGCCTAATTAGTGACATTTCCATAATAGGAAGTAGTGTGCAAACAAATGGCTACTAAGACACAAAAGCAACAGTGGTAATGAGTCAGGAAATAAGATTGAGACACAATTACAGGTGCTAAAACTTTCAAAATGCAAGTTCTGCCAATAAAAAGCTTCTTCCCAAGAGAAAGTGCAGAGCAAATTAGTTTACAGGGTCATTTAGACGGAGTTGGGAATGGAGTGGAATAGTTCAGGTCAAAAGCTTAGGCTGAAAAATGAACTAGAGGCTGCAAGAAGTGATTAATTTGAGGATCTTCCACACTAACAACTTAACCAACCCCCCCATGTTAACTTACTGAATATTAAAACAATGGGGGGGGGAACCATTTATGTAAATGCATTATAAAGATACCAATAATCAAGGGAAAGCAACACAAGTCATGTCATCTATATTCTGAGCTTTTGCTAATATACCAGGAACCCTACGTTTTTAGTATATTAGGAACACCTGCTTAGACTGTTCCTATTGTCAGTGAAAGTCATGAACAAAAACATATACCTCGTTTTCTTCCAAATCATTGGCATCTTGTTCAACTTTTTGCTTCTTGGCTAGTGGTTGTTCTTCCTCTTCTACATCACCGTCTTCTTCAATAACAGTCTCCTCTGTAATCTGACCAGCAGGTACATTTAAAACTGGAATATTAAAATGCAAGAAGTTGTTATACAAAGCAGCACAGATCCTTTATCAGAATCCACCGAGAGAGACAATTCGGAAGTTAAAATAGGAGAAATTTAAATCAGTAAAGTCCAAATTCCACTAGGTAGAAGCTGAGCTTGTGATCCAGTCAAGGACTGTTTCTTGATTCTGGCCTGAAATAAGATGTCCTATCTAGTGCAACTAAAAGAATTATTTTTCAAATCAGTCACAACTTAGCTAGGAACATCTTAACTTATGAAGAACAATTTTGTTAAAAAAAAACAACAACCATACCTCACTGTTTTAGAAAATGCCTGTACATGTTTCCCTTGCTTTATGCAGGTTCTGTATGTGCGAATTCACTTACGTGATGACCCTTTTTTATATCAAAAAATCGTTATATGTGAGGTAAATTCACTTGTGTGCAATTGTTGTGGTGGAAACCCAGTTAGCTGCTTTGTGCCGTGCCTTGTGAGAGTGACGTGCAGCAAAAGTCTCCCGTGTGGATCTGTGCTTGTCGCAGACAACGAGCGAGATGTGTTTCTGTAGTTGCCATCCCCATTATGATAGTACCCTGTGCTTGTGTGTACTGCCTGCTGTTGGTGAGTACCAAAATTGTCTTGTAAAAGTGGTAGAAATAGGCCTGGGGGTCAGTACAGTCGAGGTCTTGGAATGTATCCCCATTTGTTACATTGTAAAGTGGGTTCGCTTTATGTGAATTCAAGTTATGTGCCATTTTCCAGGAACGCATGTAGAGCATAAAGCGAGGGAAACCTGTAGTTAAATTAATACTGATCTTCTTGATAGTCAGTAATTGAATAAAGTAAAAAGGTATATACTATTTTGGGGACTATTTCAGAAAATGACTGTATTTTAAGTACAGGAGCTGGAGATTTTTTTTTTTAATCTGAGAAACGTATTGAAATTTCCTTTAATGAAATATCAAGATGTGTCATGTGACTTGCTCTAACCCAGGCTCGTCCAACATGCGGCCTGCAGGCCGCCATGCAGCCTGCCAAGCCATTTTATCTGGCCCGTGGTGGCACTGCTGCTGCGGGTCGCAGAGCCACGGCAGCGGTGGCAGAGCTGCGACGGTGGAGTGCGGAGCCACGGCAGCGCCAGTAGAGCCGCAGTGGCAGGGCAGTGGCAAGGCGGGCAGGGCCGGCCTGCGGGCCCCAGCTGGCAGCGAGGGGAGGGGACCTGCTTACCCATGCGGGGCCCAGCTCATCAGTGAGCCAGGTCCTGCCGCAGCTGCCCCAAGGGCTGCGCGGAGCGGGACTGCCCCAGCTGTGCCCGATTGGAGGAGCTGGGGACGGGCTCCGCCCCTTGCCTCCGGCATGTGTCCGGGGGAGCTGCAGCATGGCTTGTGCCCTGCCCGCATGCGTGGTGGACGGAGGCATGAGGTAAGTTCCCGTGCGGAGCTGGGGGTGCCTCGGGGCTGGACTGGGGCGGACGGAGACACAGTAAGTTCCCATGCAAAGCAGACCCATTTCATTGTCACTTCCTGCGACTTCACTGGTGTCAAAGGAACACGTGACATCACTTCCTGATGTGATGTCACTTCCGGTGAGGTTTTTGAATATGGCTTGCCAGCCTACTGGGTGATAAAAAGTTCGTGATCCAGTCCCACATTCAAAAAGGTTGGACACCCCTGCTCTAACAAAACAGCCCTAATTTTAAAACATAGGATGCCTGTAGACATGCGGGGACGCTGCTCTGACACGCTGTAATTACAGCATGTAGGAGCAGGCTCGATTAACCGAGCCTGTTGGAGTGTGCCAATTAGCAGTCACAACTGAATACATAAGACACTGCAGGTGCTTTAATTAGAGTGGCTCTTGGAGCCACGCCCCCGAGCATGTGTAAAGATGCCCACAGTGACTAAGAACAAACTATGGACCAAGAATTATTGGTTGAAATTTGGAAAATAGTTCTAGAAGTGCCATTGACAGGTTCTGATCATAGGTCCATCTTGCCCAGTCTCCTGTGTTACACAGGGACAGAGAGCAGGGGCTGAAAGGAAGAGTGAACTGGGTGTGACCAGGGTTTTTTCCACCGCTCCTTTCTCACTTACAGCCTCCAGCACTTAAGGTCTAGGAAGCTCTGATCCATGCTCAATAGCCACCCAACTCATGCTTGACAGCTGCTAATGTCCTGTTCCCAAGGATTTGTTCATTCCTTTTTGTATTGGGCTAAACTGTCAGCTTCCACATCTGGTGGCAACGAGTTCCACAGTATAATTACATGTTACGTGAGAAAGGACTTCCTTTTGTTAGCTTTTGATCTGAAAAACTATTTCATTGCTTTCCATTAATGAAAAGGAAGAAGCAAAATTGAAATAGCTATTTCATTACAATTCATCTACCTCTGTTGTAAGACATCCATGCTTATCTGATACTATCCTCTTATTTACTGATATCAAACCAAATAAGCAAGCACTGATACAGCATGTTAACAGAATCACAGCTAGCAGATATGGCTGACGTTCTGTAATTCTTAAGGAAATGAAAAATGAAGTATCATAGATCTCTGCCTTGTTTCGTTAAGCATTATGCGTACATGACTTGTAAAACTGACAGAGTAGGATCACCTAAGGCAATATAAATAGCACTGTAGAACAGAAAGAGCATAATTAACCTGACAGCTAGGAAAAATGTCCTAAAAGCAAGTTCTATTAAACTGTGGAATCATCACCCAAGGGAACTGGTATAAGCTCCATTGCCTAAGTCATTAAAGTCTAGATTCAGAGTGACGCATACAGTCATGTGGTAGGAAACAATCCTGGCCAGTCTGGATGCATCAGATACCAGTGCAAAAGATCCACTGGGTTAAAAGATGAACTTATGCATGCTTTATATTTTAATCTTTAGAATTAAAGCTAATAAGGGCAGCATTGTGTCTTTGTGAAATTACAAATGAATTTCTAAGGTCTAACCTTTGTATTAAGTAACCATTTTTCTACCTTTCCCTTTCATAGAGCAGTATCCAAGTACACACTTGTAACATCATACCGCAAACAGGAGTAACACTCTAAAAGCTACTTTGCTACAGTGTGCTTGTGTTTACACACAAACCACAGTGCGAGTGTGCTTGTGTGAACATGTTGTTTTTTTTTTCCTTTCTGAGAAAGAAACCTAAAATTGGCTTAAAGTTTTCTAAACCGAGTAGTGTTTTACCTTGCTGCCCATCTTGCATGGTCACTATGAAAGGCTGGTTGATGCCACTCGAAGGAATAGCTGCCTGGAGATTGCCCAGTGGAACTCCATCTGTCACTATTGTGATGACTCGCTGACCTCCACTGCCAACCACCTGCTGTATTGCAGAGTCTACAGAATTTGCTTCTACAACCTCCTCTGTGGTAGCTGGAAAATCAGAGCAAAAAACCCTCCTAAATCAGCCATCTTAAGAACAAACAAACAACCCCCCACAATGCTTAAAGCAGTCAAACCTCACTGCATCATAATTAGGCTTGGCAGGATTAGATTTTTAATTGGGAAATGCCGATAAATGTTGAATTCATTTCACACTCACAGACAGATGAAAATAATATTTCCATCGTTAATAACTGACATTTACAGAAAGACATTAGAAAAATGAAGGCTGATGGGGTGTGTGATGACAGGAGGAGCAGTCCTACACGATTGTGTAGGACTGCTGTAGGATATTTTCTAGAATATTCACTGTTTTTGTGAATATTCTAGAGAATGACTGTATTTTAAGTACAGGAGCTGGAGATTTTATCTGAGAAACAAATTGCAGTTTCTTCTAAAGAAATGTCAAGATATGTCATGTGAATTTTTCTAACCAAACAGTTATTTTAAAAGTACAGGGCGGGCGCCTGTAGACATGCGAGGATGCTGGTCCAACACAGGAGTACTGTAATTTGGACTTTTTCACATTTTTTTTTTTAAACGTACTTCCAAATGAACAGAATGATTGAAAGCAGGTATGATTTACTGATTTATGGATATTTACTTTTTTACATTTGGACACGTGATTTTATACAGCTTTTAACAGTATAGTGTCATTAATAAATTGTCTGCCGCCCACACTTCTAGTTTTGCACAATCCTGAAAATTAAAAAAAAAAAAAAAAAAAAAAAAAAAAAAAAACCATCAAAATTGAAATAAATGCTTAAAAATAAACATATTTTCAGTCAAAATGATTAAAAAAAGAGAAACTGAATTCTGCCAAGCCTAAGCATAATCCATATACTGAAGTATCTGCAAATGTAGACAAAGCATTACTAATAAAAGAATCAAAACAGCTTTGTGATGGTAAAAAAAAAAAATCATTCTCTTTTCACACCTTAGAGCACTGGCACAAATGTGAATAAGCAGCTCGGAAGAGGAACAAATGCAAACATTTTGCACGTACACAGCCTGAAACCTGCTCATTAGGGTTGTGCGAAACAGAAGCGTTTTGTTTCGACCAGTGTTTCAACAGAACAGTGTTTCGTTTCAACTTTTGTTTTGAATTGAAACGGCTGTTCCGTTTCGTTCTGTCGAAACGTTTTGCTGTTTGGACCCTCTTTCGATGTTTCGCCCATAGGATAATGGGGAAGGTCAAAACAGGCTATAACTGTCATTTCTGGCCAGATTTGGATGAAACTTGCAGGAATGGTAGCCCCTTCTGAGGGCATGATACGTGCCAAGTTTCAGGAAGATAGGTGCAAGGGGGTCAGAGAAACCGCACCTCAAACTCTTGAAAGTAAAACTCATGTCATGTGTACGTGTTAAGCCACAGCAGGGTCAAAACCGTAGGGGTAGTAGCCCCTGGTGAGGCCACAAAGCCTGCCAAATTTCAAGGTGATAGGTGCAGGGGTTTGGGGGGGAACTGCACCTCAAGCTGCTGACAGGCAAAACTCGTGATATAGATGACCCTGTGTGCGTTAAGGTGCAGCGGGCTGAAAACTGCAGGGGTGGGGGCCCCTGCTCAGGCCACAAAGCCTGCCAAGTTTCAAGGAGAGAAGTGCAGGGGTTTGGGGGATACTGGACCTCAAGCTTCAGACAAGCAAAACTCATGACATGGGTGTTTGTGCAATTGTGTCTGTCTTGGGGCACTGGAGGGGTGGACACTACTGCAGGCTTGGCTGCTAAGTTACTGTGTTACCAATCAATCACGATTCACTCAGGGACCAGCTCAATATACAGGACCTAGCTACTACATAACGATTTAACGAGCATGGATTAACACCTACAAAACCAGGACTAAGGAGAGGAAATAATCAATACAGACAATTAACTGCCCCAAGACAGACACAGTCAGTTGCACAAGCACCCATGTCACGAGTTTTGTCTGTCAGCAACCAGGGGTGCAGGGCCCCAAAACCCCTGCACTGATCTCCTCGACAGCTGGCAGGCTTCGTGGCCGCAGCAGGGACTAGCAGACCTGCAGCTTTCACCCTGCTGCGCCTTAACACACACACTGTCACCCATGTCACATGTTTTGCTTGTCCGCAACTTGAGGTGCAGTTTCCCCCAAAACCCTGTACTTATCTCCTTGAAACCTGGCAGGCTTTATGGCCTCAGCAGGGGCTAGCATGTCTGCAGTTTTGACCCTGCTGTGACTTAACACATACACATGACAAGATTTTGGGGTGCAGTTTTTCCAAACCCCCCACACCTATCTTCTTGAAATTTGGCACGGTTTATGCCCTCAGACGGGGCTACCATTTCTGCAAGTTTTATCCAAATGTGGCCAGAAATAACAAAGTTATAGGCTGTTTTGACCTTCCCCATTATAGCCTATGGGCAAAACAGCATTGAAACGTTTCGACTTGCCTCGGTTCGTTTTGAGGCTGTTTCGACCACATCCGTTTCATTTTGATTTTGCTGTTTTGACCTCGAAACAGGTCAAAACAGCATCAAAACAAAACTGGTGGTGAAATTTCGCACAGCCCTACTGCTCATGTATTTAAGCACGACCAAACCAACAACAAGAATACTTTTTAGTTCAGCTGGATGACATCTGAAAGCCTGTTTGGCTATTTGGATACTTTTACATAAAACTCTAGACAGCTCATGCAAATATTAAGGAAATCAGGACTCCTCAGACATGTCCCATTCCTTGGGTAGGATGCTAATGTAGGAAAGAGAGGGGTATCTGACCTCATTCACATACCTTTATAAAGTAGCCAAAGGTGGAGAGCAGTTAGTATAACGCATTATCTGAAATAGAAAATTATTACGTGGGAGTGGGGAAGGTGCTGCTAGAGTTTATCTTCAGACTAAAGATTAAGAAATATTCTGTTTTTGAAAAAAAAAGGCTCAAAAAGATATTACATAAGGCTTATTTAAAAAAACCTTAAATTGATCAAAATAAAGTCAGCTGCTAGCTTTCACAAGCTACACATTGTAAAAATGTTGCAAAAGGACTTTCCAAAATAAAACATTAACAGAACGCACATTCTACCAAGGTCTTATGACATCCAAAATGATGGTTATAAAGCCATCATTTTATTTGAAGTCAAGAAAATGCATAAACTATGAAATCTGGGACACAACACTCCAAGCAAGCTGTTTCACAGAACTGAAGCTGGGCAGCGGGAGATAAAACACAGGCAGCTATGATAGTAAAATAAAATAAAAATAAAATAAGCATGAGCTGCGATAACAAGTGAATCCAATAGTCTCAAAGACACTGTCAAATGTCACCATTTAGCATCTCTCTCTAGTTATGCTGAATTCATTTACAAGCTGCACTTAACCTGATTTCCTTGAGATTTCTTGCAAGCTACCTGCTAGGGATTAAATAAGTTTATATGATTGTCAGATTTATTTCACCTACTTGTAGCTCTGTTTGAATTGGAAAGGGGTGCAGATGCTTCAGCTAGTGCAGCAAGGGTAGCAAGTACTGAGGTTGTTGAGTTTGAAAATTGCACTGTAGATACATGGGAATCGCCTGTTTGGAAGAGATGAAGGTAAGCTGAAGGATATTTTCAGTAGAAGCATGTTTTACCCTTAAATCAATGCAATGCAATAGGAACCGTGAAAACAAACCACACTGCTCAAATGAAAAAAAAAAAAGTTTTTCCAGCATGTAATACATACTCAGCATCATCACTTCAAGAGCTAGAACAGCCCAAGCATACTATCCTTAAAACACTTGAAATACATCTCTTACACCTACTGTTCATTTTACTGGATTTAAAATGCATGTTACTAGGAACAAGTTCCAAGGAATTCACTGTAATGATCTGATGCAAGGTGGACTATTTTACTGTTGTAGAGACTTACAACAGGCCAGATAATAGTTTATTGGGCTACCAAACTCTAAGTTGGCACCTCACTGAGTTCTCAATCTGAACAGTTGTGAACAATATCTTCAAAACCCATTCCATGTTGCATGATCAAAATGAAGAGCCTCACACAAACATAGTTGAGCTTCAGTACTCTTATTTAGTTTGGAGAAGGAAAGATGGAGGCGGGATTTGATAGCAGCCTTCAGCTCCCTGCAGGGTGGTCCCAGAGAAAATGCAGCTGGACTGTTCTCAGCGGCGGCAGATGACAGAACAAGGAGCAATGGGCTCCAGTTGAAGCAAGGGAAGTTGAGGTTGGATATTAGGAAAAAACCCTCTCATTAGGAAGGTAGTAAAGCACTGGAACAGGCTACCCAGAGAGGGGGGGAGGGAGCCTTCATCCTTGGAGGCTTTTAAGGCCCAGCTAGACAAAGCCTTGGCTAGAAGGATATAGCTGGGGCTGGTTCTGCTTTGAGCAACAGGGTTGGACTAGACTTCCCGAGGTCCCTTCCAACCCTAATTTTCTCCGATTCTGTGATTCATAAGATGTCAGAGGCTGGAAGGGACCTTGCAGATCATTGGGTCTAGCTCCCCCACTCAAAGCAGGAAGACAACTCGGGTTAAGTGACCCCAGCGAGGTGACTGTCTAGTCTCCTCTTGAAAACCTCCAGTGTAGGTGACTGCACCAACCCTGGAGGGAGTTTATTCCAGTCTGGACATGATACTCATGCACAGGATAAATACTTCTGCATTATGCCAAAGTGACTGCTGTATGTCACGTCCTGGCTTTGCACTATGCCAGTTTCCACAATTCCTACTTGTTTGGGTTACTGAACAGCAAGTATCAAAAGAAACTTGAACAATACAAGCAAATCAATCCCCCCAAATTCCTGTTTCACAGTTTCAACATACTGTCTGGATGCCAGCTCAAGCAATTCAGCTCAGTGGGGAACAGGAGTTTTCCTGGTTGAAATGTAATAAAAACAGAAATGTTGCAAGGACTATTAGCACTAGCCTTTCAAGTTACTGGAATGCAGCTGCCAATTTGTTGAAGCAACACAAATGAGCCTCTTCCTTTAACTGACCACAGTAATACCCTGTTTAAAAAAGGACTGAGATAATGGGAATGATGAGAAATAAAAACAGATGAGCCCAAATTTGTACGCTCGGTGAACTATTTTTAGATGCTTATCAAGTATCTCCTGGCAAGCTATTTTTCCTTGTGAGATTTAAAGGAAAAAAAAATGTGATGATCTAAGAGTAATAAGTTAAATAAGAATGTCTTAACCAGTGAGGAAAAAAAAAAGCAAAAATATTTTGTGCTGAAAACAGTCACTAGTGCCCTCCTGTGGGGATAAGGGAAAATGCTTGTGTCATCTAGCAGAAAGCAAAAATCAGGAAAGACCATCTCTTTACTGGATTGTTCCCCCATCTTTTTTAATATGTTAGCACTAACCTGCTGCTGGAAACGAGTGAAGAGAAGACCTGGCTGAGTTAGCAGATCACAAAAGATCTATGATCCATCAACACTGTATGGTTATGTAAAATGTCAATACACCTAGGACATACCAGGTGAAGTACTTCTAGGAGACATGGAGAAGTAATAAGGACATTGTACATGGCCCTCATTTTGAATATTGTGTATTATTTCAGTTAAAAAGGGTGAATTCAAACTGGAACAAGGGCAGGGGAGGAGAAGAGAGCCTTTCTGGGGAGTGGAGAGAAGGTGCCTGGATTTCTTAGCCTAGCAAAATGAAGGCCAAGAGAAGCTGACATCACTCTTTACTAATTCTTCAGAGGATGAATACTGCGGGAGAGAGAAGCGTTTAAATCAATGGCACCCAACCGTATGACCTTGCAGACCAGATGAGTGGTATAGGGTTGGTCTGCGAGTCAAATTCCATGTGTGGTTAGCACATAACCTGCAGGGGCCACATTATCTGATTCTGCAGGTTAGATCTGGCCCACGGGCAAGAAGTTGAGCACCACTGGTATAAACTAAAGGAAAATGCTGGCGTAAAACAAACAACCATGAATAGATTTAGAGTGGAAATCAGAAAGTTTTGACTATTTGAGGAATGGGGCTCAGAAACAGTCTTCCAAGAGCAGGAGGCAAACAACCCAAGTAGTTTCAAGACTCAGTGTGATAAGATAATGAAAGGAATTATTTATATGTCTGATATCAGAGTCCAGGAGTCCCTTTCCAGTCCTATGTCTGTACACAATACAGGAATGTTCTTGCTTTGAGACACTGCTGAGAAAGCATGGCATTATCCACATGGTATATAACACAAATGTTTCTGCTCAGAATTTCAGGGGTTTTTTTAATTTAAGGGATGGAATTTGTCAAATGTATTAAATGAATAAGTCAGAGGACGAGCTCCTACAAGCACATGTTCAGAGCCCTGCTGAAATTAGCAGGGCCATGCAACAGGCACAGAGGTCACTTGCGTAGCTCTGGACGCAGAACTGAAAACAGAAATATCAACAAGAACATTTGCAGCGTCGCCCCAATCAACTAAAGCAAACATTCATGCATATGTACAGCCCTGCTAACTTAAAAAGCCCCCACTTATATGCAGAAGGGTTTGCAGAGTAAAACTCTTAAATGATTTCATAATCTTTGTATTTAGTGGCCTCCGTCTGACTGAAAAGAAACAGTGGTCTGGACTTCCAATTACAGAAATCATTTCAGAAGCTTATGAGAAGAATTCATATTCAGCATTAAATGATTTTTTTTTCTAATTAAGGGTGATGGAAATAACTAGATCTCTCATTTTTCTCTCTCTTTAATTGGACAAAAAAAAATAATACATGCTACTGGTTTGTGGACCCAATATATTTTTTTCCTTCTAGAAGGATTTCCCATCTGTTTTCTCGTTTGACATTCAAATATACAACGTTACTCATTTTACTTTTGTAGATAACCAATTAAGCAAGATATTGACTCTTGCATAAATGTAAGGATTACGTACATGTGGCCAAACTGCATTTTTTTTTGGAATGATAAACTAATTAAATTTGAAGTTTTTCTAGTTCTTGGGCTATAAGCATTTTAGTTTCTTACTTATAATACACTGGACCAGCTCTTCGACTGGTGTAAACAGGTCAGCTCTGCTGAAAATGAACTACACGCATCTGCATCAGCTGAAGAGCAGGCTCATCCCCTCCTATAAATATAGTGTATTTTTGGCTAGTACAGGTATTTCTCTCTCATCTTGTGAGTTGTTTTTGTCAGTCATCCTAAAGTTTTATGGATAGGGCAGGATATAATTCTTAATTTTAATTTTGGTGTACTCCACTTTATTTACAACTCTTTGCCTAGCAACTCTGATTGTGTGTTCTCTACTCGAGGCAGCTGAACTAAGGGATGCATCTCTCTAAACACCTGTTATACTAACAACACTCCAAGGAAACTTTTCCCCTATGTATTCACAACAACCTACCTGAGGTTGTTTTGGTGTTTGCTGAAGAAACGAGGCTGGCAAGGTTGAGAACTTCCCCTGAAGTAAGGATGAATGGCGAGGTAACAGTCACTGTGCTCGTGATGGGATTTGATCTGTCCAGATTTGAGTTTACCCGATTCTGCATTGCCTCCTAAAGAACAGGATGTAATCAGGTACAGGCTCTTATCTCATCTCCAACAACATAAATATTTTGTGTCCCTTCGAGCACTTTTGAGGACCCAATTTTGTCACACCAGTTTGCAGCAGTGTGAGGCAAGAACAAAGCAGCAGTGTAGGTCACTGTGCTACATGCAAGCAATAGACAGTCAGGCCTGCTTTCTAGAGACCTTTACTAATCAAACAATCAACTTAAGAAAGTGAATGATATTAATTTTCATTCCTTGAAGCAGGCTTATTAAAATCTATAAAAAAGGGCCATGCCATGAATTCAGGAGTATTCCACTGTTTACACATGATGCAGTGCCAATCAGTTACTATAGAACTAATGCTTCAAACTTATTACTCTAAGACTTTAACACCTGGTTGATAAGGCAATCTTTTATACAAGCTAGCACTCATTTTTTATTCAAGTATGTCAAAGAGAAACTTCTGTAAGAATACTTGTTCTTATTCGATTGCCCTGTGCTACAGGCAGGTAACAGTATTCTTCCTTCACCCACCTGCAGCATTACCAGAGTCTCTGGATTGTTTTTGTCCAGAGCTATATCAAAGGCTGATTTATCAAACTTGCTGAAAGCATGAACATCCGCTCCGTATTTTATCAGCAACTCTACAACATCTTGATGGTTGTGTTCTGTTGCCCAGTGCAAGGCAGTCATCTTCAGCATGTCCCTGGCATTTACATCTGCACCGTTCTGAGGGAAATCAAAGAATTTATTTAGCGTAAATACTGTTAGAGTAGAAACATTCCGCAATTCTAGAAAAACAGGCTAAAGAAAAGTGTTAACAAATTCAGACACACAACACCAAAGGAATCAGAGGCTTTGTTTTGGTACCAACCTCCCTCATATTCATCCTTGGCATTAGTCGCGATAGTAAGCAAAGCATTTCAAGTGCAAATGTACATTAAAAGGACACTATTAACTTAATCTAAGTGATGCACTTCCCTTTTTCCTCAATAAGTGTCTATTTAGGATGACTCCAGAGAGGGACTCGTTTCAGCTTATTCTAGGCTGAACCTCAGGTAACCTGTCTGACCCGAGGCGGAAATGATGCAATGACTGACATGACTCCCCATTTCAGCCAGTGCACCAACTGCATGGTTGTTGTTTCAGTACATAAAATGTAATTGCACTGAATAATTTAAAGAAGAATTTTAAAATCATACAAAAAAAGGGGCAGTCTTCTACCACCAAGATATCTAAGCAAGCATTAATGACCTCATAACTTTTTAAAAAAGGTTTATCAAGTAGTACAATAATGTTTGCTATTAGATTTATGTTCCATATTGTTTTACACATGACATGTCATTTACCCTAATTAGTAGTTCTACGATGTGCGTGTGTCCATCAGCTGCAGCCATATGCAGAGGTGTCCTGTCTACCTTGGTTCGAGCATCTCTACTAACACCAGCGCGGAGCAGCACTTCTGCTGTTGAGTAGTGGCCATACTGAGCAGCAAGATGAAGAGGTGACGTTCCAAGCTAAAAGTGATTTAAGACGACAAAGTTACTCTCTGCTCAAAGCAGTCCACGAAGCACAAGTTAATTATAATGAACATGTTAAGCAGTTTTAAAAAATTGCAACTAACTAATTTCATAAAAGAAAAAGATGCACCTGACCTTTTTACTTAAAAAAAACAAAAGATATTTCCTTGGTAAACTATTAAGCTCTTTACCTGTGAATGTATTTGCCATTTGCTGTTTTGGGAACAAATGTACTCTTTATCTGCTGTGACACTTGTTTTATTCATATCACAGTGAAAAACACTACCCTCATTTCTGTTCTGTATTTTGAAAGATGTCTTGAATGCTTTTATCTTTTTCCACATCATGATTGAGAATTTTACCGATATTAGATAGGGGAAGATTTAAAATATTGTTAGAATTCTGTTTGTTCACCTTTCCTAAACAGACGGATTATTTTTTAAACAGAAAACTTTTCCCCAAAACTGCAAAATTGCAGGGGTTTTCCGGACCTCACAAAGCATTCCTAAACAATTGCCAGCTATCCTTCACATTTAACTACTTCTTCCAAGTATTTCAATGACTGTTGTGTTCAGTTTTGGAAATCTGACTTCTTAAAGACACCAAGTGCCTGTGTGTGTATATTCTGCACTGTATGGGACTAAATGTATGTGCACATACATTAGACAGCAGATGTTAACATTAGGTTAGTTATCAATTCATTATTAGTCTAAAAATCTGTCTAATATTTAAAGATGCTTCATTTATAATAATTCTGTATTACCATAAGAATTAAAAAGCTCACTACCTGTCCATTTATACCAGCTCTAAATCCCACTTGCACTCTCTGAGCTCAGCAGGTCACTGTGCTTTCTCTGTATTGTCACGTAACTATATTCTAAAATATGCTGACAAAATATTATCTTAAAAAGCATTTTTAAAGGAATTATTTTGGTGCTCTGCCCCAAGAATAAAGGACCCAAACCGGTCATTTACCAAGAGTGCAATGTCATGATTGGCCCCAGTCTCGCAAACATTTATTCATATACTCTACTACCCACAAGAAGCCCCACAGAGTTCAGCAGAACTATTTCCAATAGCAAAGCTCAACACATGTGCCTTACTAAGGAAACAGGTCATTCCAATGATGATCAGCTTGCAGGATCAGGGCCCAGAATTGTATAAACAGTAATTTATTATCATATCACTAGGAAGTACTTTGAATCTGTCAGCAGTAAAATGCAGTTATTCATCAGCCTGGTCTTCAAACGGTATTTTGAAAGTGTATCCAAAAGGCAACTACAGATTCTGTCACCTGTTATCATACTGCCACCCAGGACCCCTGTTCTATACCAGAGAAGAGGGCCTTTTTTGCTCAAAACATACCCAATCAGTGGTGAAAGGAGCACCGTTGGCCATCAATGTTCTCACTTCATCATCCTGTCCTTTGCGAGCTGCTTCTAGCAACCTCTTCCCTAGATCCACTAACGACATCTTTATACATGGGAACAGATATTTTCAGAATGCTGTTTAAAAAAAAGACAAGAAATATGTTAAAATGCATGGTATGATTAAAACAACATCCACCAGACCTGGGACATGGATTTTCAATGGGCGGCTGTGACCAACACAGTAAATATTACTTAATGCTTTAAGTGCTTAAATAGATTTCATTTTTGAAGCATGATGGGAATGCAAAAATACAGGCCTGATCCTGAAACTGAATCAGCTGAGAACGTTGACATGCAACCCCATTTAACTGAGGGCAGTTATGTAGACATGCAGTTTGCCGATAAGGATCTGATTCCAGGATCAGACCTGTAAGGGCAATTACATCATTAACTAGTAATGACAGCATGCAACAATTTTTATTTTCAAATCATTTTGCAGCCATTATTTGAGCTTCACAACCACCCTCTGCCCCACATGCAGGTGCCAGTGATCCTGCCCTCAGTTCACAGAGAACAAAGGGAACTTTATAACTCAAATGACTTGTTCATGATCATAAAGGCAGTCTGTATTAGAGCTGGAAATATAATTCTGAAGTTCCCAGACTTTTACTAAATCTACCAAGAAACAATGCTTCTATTTTTAAAAACTGTATTATAAAATTATAAATATGGTAATAAGGTAGACTGAAATACAACACTCAAGTCCATGACATATATACAATGGAATTTCATTCCTATGAAATATGGACTTCAAGCCTAGAAATTAATTTATGCGCAGTGTTCAAATGGCTATATGTCAACTGCTTATCTGCGACTCCACATGGACCTAGACAGGACCTAAGTGCGATACTGTTTTCTTAGTTTCAAGTGTTAAAAATAATTTGAATGAAAGGAAAGCTGCAGGACAAAACGTTATACTTCAATTAACAATTTGGTGTGTGCAGACACACACACGCACGCGCGCGCTTTCATCTGGCAATACTGACAATGTCAAATTTCCACTTGTAAAATCAAATCAGGACTCTTGGTAGAGGTGGATATCTTTTATTAGATCAACTAGATTTTTGCAAAAACAAAAAAAAATGTCTTTACTTGCAAGCTTTCGAGGTAAACAGATTATTCCAACTTTTCTGTGAGCTTAATCTGCATATAAAATGAACTTTTCCAAACAGGGGATTTTACTTTACCATCCCTTCAACTCTCCTATGAAATACAAACTTTCATTTCTACCCAGGAAAACTTTTACAATCGGGTTGGACTCGATCTGTTGAGGTCCCTTCCAACCGCCGCACCTATGAATCTTTTCTCTGATGTCTGCAGAGGAGCATTTGTGCCTGAAAGCTTGCAATTAAAGATTTTTTTTGTTGTTGCAAAAATCTAGTTGGTCTAATAAAAAATATCACTTCCACCACGGGCCCGATTGCTTTTTTTCTCCCCCTCTAGACCAACACGGCTCCAACCCGGATACCTGACACTTGTAAACTGGCACGCCACGTTATTTTAAAGCCGCTAACTTTCCTACAAGCGCCGCTGTCCGCAACGTGAATTATAAAACAGGAGCTGAATCACTTTATCCCGCTGCCACGAAGACCTGACGGTCGTGAAATCCAACATGTAATAAAAAGGAGGAGAAGAAAAAAAAAGGACCCCGCTTTGTCCCCAGCCTGCGCGACGGTGACAGCGCAACCGGACTGCTTGAAACCACCCGGCACAACCCGTAAAGCGATCTCCAAGCCTGCGACCCCCCCGCTTCAATCCTCCCCCTCCAGGCACCGCGACACAACCCAGGCGCGCGCCTGCTCGGGCCCGGGGCCCCGGACGTGCCCACGCGCGTGTCGGTGCCGGGCTCCCTGAGGACACGCTCGTGACCAGCCCGCGCGCTTCGCCCCCAAACCCGGGGCGGGCCCCAGCGCCGCACGGACCCTCCGCACTTGAGCTGCTCGCAGCCCGGGGATTTGTAACGCTGCTGTCAGCGTCTCCCCGGGGTCAGACTCAGCCGCCGCCCCCTGGGGG
>NW_005842584.1:288259-317223 GCF_000455745.1 Alligator sinensis
GGCAGCGTCCCCTACCCAGCCCCGGCCCGGCCCGGCCCGGCCGCTAGGGGACCCTCCTAGGAGGGACCAGCCCCTGCCCCTGCCCGCGTGCGAGGTGTCGGGGTCCCTGGCAGGGTTGGCAGGGGCCGGGGGATTCTTTTCCGACGCGGAGGCAACAGCATGAGCAGCCGCGCAACCAGCACTACGTCATGCGGCGCCAAGGACGAAACCGGGCTCCTCGGCTGCGCGCGCCATCAGCCGTGCCTGGGCTTCTACCGCCGCCTGCACCTCGGGGTCCCCCCCCCGGGCACCCCCTCGGCTGCGGCACCTCAGGTAGGGCACCCCCGCAATCACCTCCCAAACACACACGGGTGTCGTCTGCTTTGGTTGTGGGGCGGTGCTGGCCACGGCCCATCCCGCCTTTCTCCTGCTCGGGTCTGCAGCTGCACCATGTATTGGTCCCATATCGGATTTGCACCGATATAAGGAAAATCGTCCCTGTGGGAAATCAGGCTGACCCGGTGGGGTGGGAGGGGGGGGCTGATCTTCCCTTCCCCGCCCCCCACAACACGCAGAGCAGCTGGAGGCAGCCCTATCGGCCAGCACGCCTCCTTAGGAAAAAAGAATCGGCTATCGGTGCCGGCCCCGAAGGTGCACCCCTACTTCATCGACATTGGGGCTGGACGGGACCTTGAAGATCGAGTCCAGCCCCCTGCCCCAGGGGCAGGAAGTCGGCTGGGGTCGCAGGAGCCCGGCAAGATAGGCGTCCAAACGTTTCTTGAATGAGTCCAGGGTATCTTCTATGAAATGTTCGATATACGCTCAAGAGATGCTGGATACGAGCCACACTTCCCGCTACAGAGGAAGGAAGGAAGGAAGGAACCCCCCACCCCGACAGTCCACACCGATCTGAGCACGGGGTCAGACTCCTCCCTGACCCCAAATGTGGCATCGGTCTGACCTGGAGCGGATGGGTACGACCCTCTAGACAGGAACCGCCGGTGTGGTCCCAGCAGGAGCCCTGGCACAGCACAGTCAAGGTCCCCAGCCATAACACCCTCAAGACACACATGTCCCAACACATAACACCCTCACCTGCCTGTCTCCCCTGACTTCATGAAGAGGAAGAAAAATCTGGCATCAAGTTTAATTCAGTTCCCTTGTAATACATGAAGCTGAGGTGCCATGTAAAGATGTTCCAGGCCAGCACATGAAAGGGCAGTTTTGAATACGTTCTTACCACGGGCCATTGCTGGAGCGCAGAATTAGAAAAGCTGTTAGCAGTAAGAGACGTGATACCTTTTCCAGTGACTCCAGGAGATACTGGAACGCCTCCTTCGCATTGGGTCCAAGTTGACACGGACCCCAAGTTCTTCCTGCCTGGAAAGTTTAACATGATGTTGCTCACAGGACTGTGAAGTCCAAGAGGTGCCTTGGAGCTCCGCTGTGTTAGGACTGGGGTAAGAGAAGACTGTGCACCAACCCACCACTTCCCGTCTCAAGGGATGCAATTGGGAAAGGTGGAAAGATACAGGAGCTGCTGCATGGAGAGCATTTCCACAGGAGCTTTAGGATTTCTGTTCCAACTGTATGATAAACATCTGACAAAAGTCTCCGACTTGTTTGGGAGTTTTGCCCACCCGTCAAGGCTGCCTTGCTCTACCACCTTAGCTTGCAGGATCCAGGCTTGCAGACATTGGCCAACAGTCCCTAGGCAGGATGGGTTTTTATACGTGTGTGTACAGGACATGAATCATCTCAGTGGGAGCCTCTGAGAAAGAGGCTGCAAAGGGAGATTCGTGCATAAAGGTTCCTGCATCCTGAGTCTGGGGGACGCTGGGGCATAAACCTGTTTGCAGCAGAACCACAGGTCTGATCCCGCATCACAAGGTTGGCTTCTGTGGCAGTGGGACCAGGGTGAGCGATAGCACTGGATTGGTTCCACATGGGCATTGGAGGGCACGTTGCATTTCCATCACCTTGCCTATCTGTCCATCCCATCCATTTGGCTGGAAGTTGATATTTGGGATAGTATAAGCATCCCAAGAGTCAGAAACTCCCATCAGGGAGACAGGGTGGGCCCCATGGGTTGCAGTTCCCACAGCACTGACAGCTGCTGCCTGCTGGGGACACATGTTAGAAATCCAGCCTTAAGCAGTGTGAAGTGTCCCCATGGACAGGGTGGGGGTAGTGGCCTGAAGGGTTCCTAGACAGTTCAAAGACACAAGTGGACATCCAGAAAGTTAACTTACCTCTGCCTGCTTACCTCTGCTGCTTTCCAGACATGGCAAAAGGCACTTTACAAAAACTAAGGTGGTTGATGACCAAGCATGGGGTTCCTCTACCTCCAGGCCTTGAGGGCCCCCCCCCAAGGGAAACCCCTTGACCTTGCAGATGCTGCCCAGGGCGTAGTGACCTTCTGGTCCTGCCTTGGTCTCCACCTGAGCTTAGCCCAGGTCCCCAGCAGGGCAGGGGAGCCCCAGCCTGGCCTCTCCCAGCACAGGAGAGGGTTCTCACACACATGGTATCCGGCGGGGAATCTGGCTGCTCAAGCAGCAGCTCTCCCGGCAGCAGAACAAGGGCATCTCCCTGAAAAGGGCTCGTTTGCTGGAAGCAGTGCGGTTTCTAGGTGCCAAGAGATGTGGCTGGGGAGGGACACAGGCAGACACAAGGACACGTACCAGCCCTTTCAGCTGGGGTGAGGAAGACAAGAACTTACATGCAAGATCAGACCTTGTGCCTCCTGCTGCCTCAGCTGTTCAGTTTAAAATGTTGTCCAACCACCTGTTCCTCCCTGCCATGCTCCACTACAGTGGGTTGGCCCTGCTGGACGCTGCCAGACACAAGTTGGTCACTGTTACTGGTTGGACCTTGAGATGTTTCAGTCCCGAAGTAGCAAGAGGTAAAGGAGTCCAGCGTGACAACAAAGATTTCCCAAGATGCAAAAAGGAGGCAGACACCAAGCCCCTAGGTCCTCTGCCACCGAGCAGCTGTTGAGGTTCTGCTGTTATTGTGTTTTACTGGGAGGGCAATGGGAGGTCACTGGTTCATAACCCTCCTTGGGGGGCATGGGTACTGCCAGCGTACAGCCCTGAGTAGCATCTTAAGTGTCTGCAGTAAAAGACATGGTGTCATGACTTCAGTGAGCGAGAAGATGCAGCATTTGATTAAAACCAAAGCAATGCCCAAGCCACAGTCCCGCTCCCACTGACAGGCACTCCTGGCAATGCCCCTGGGTGTGCCTGGGTGAGCACGGAGTCAGCTCTCAGGTAGGATGCAGTCAAAGCTGCTGACTGTTGCTAATGAGCCTTTTCATCCAGCCTTTCAATTCCTGGTCCTCCCACAGACCTGCTGTCGGTTCCTACCCAGGGCCCCTTCCCAGAAGATGGGCCCAACACTTCTCATGAGTCCCAGCCATGGGGTTCCTAAGCACCAAGACATGTGGCTGGCGAGTAGTACCAGCCTAGTTTCAGGGTAGAGGTCACAGAGCCACTGCTGAAACTCATTCAGATTCTCCCCAGGTCCAAGTGACCGCCCAGATTTACCCTAGGCTTCACCTGAGCCTGGCACAGGTCCCTGGCAGTACAGGGCAGACCCAACACTCAGTCTCTACACAGAAGAGGGTCTCGCCCATGTGGTGCCAGGGGAAGCTGGGTGATCACATAGCCCCTTGCCCTGCAGCAGGACAACAGTGTCTCCCAGCAAAGCACTCCTGCAGCCAAGGGGCTGAATAAAAACTTTTCCCTGGACCAGGAAACCTGAGTTTCTGACTCTCCAACTTCACCAATGGGCGAGGCAATTCCTTCATTCCCCAGCTGGTGCCCGTCTCCGAGATCCCTGGGCTGGGATCTGCAGCGATGCAGGCCTGGAAAGGAAAATACAGAGTTAGATCTTGGACTGTGACAGCACAACACATCTGGTGGATTGCTGGGGTTTGGATTGGGGCAGTGTCAGTACGACCCCCACCACCGCAGGGTTACTGATGCTGCTGATCCAGGCCACAGCCACCCCAGGCAGAAGAGTCCTGTGCCCTTTCACTGGGAATAGCTCTGAGTAGGAGAGCACTTGGACACGGACAACTCCTAGCTCCGTAGTGTTCTCCTATCCACTGGCTGGATGCCATGGGATGTATTCATGGCCCTTTTCCAGCCTGTGCTGGGGATTCATAGACTGCAGGGTGCTCATTTCCCGCATTTTGTAAGTTCACAAATAAAGCATTTCTGGTCTGACCCTACAGCTCTGGCTACGGGGCTGTGTCCCACCCACCAGAGGAAAAACCATGGATGGGGTCTTGTCACTAACCTGGTGCATGGTGTTTAAGGAGTAGGACAGGAGCTATTTCAAACCGGCTATACCTGGATTGGATTGATAGTATTGTGGGAGGCTGCCCCTGGATCCAGGAGTGAGCCTCAATCCTTCAGCTGTCTTGTGCTCCATGCACCCAACTGGTACTAGGCTTGTCCTCAGCCACTATATCACCTTGGGGCATAATCTTGGCTCCATCTGCCAGTGTAGCCATGCCCATGCCTTGTGGGTGGTACTATGCATCACTCGGGGGCCCTGGCTCCATCGCAAAACTTGGACCCCAGAGGCCTCAAACCTTTGTGGATGCTTCGGCCTTCCTGGCTTCGGCCCCTTTTCTTTGCCTGTGCTCCCTCAGCCTAGGTCCACAGCCTTGGACTTCATGTTCTGGACTTAAGTCCTCTCCTGCCCTTCTCAGGCTGCTTGGACCCCTTACCCATCTCAAGCTGTTTGGGCCCCTGGCACTAGCCCTGGCAAGGCTGGTGCCTTGCGTCCCAGCCCCCAGGGACCCTGACCCAGGCTAGGCTGCTCTCATGCTGCTCAGGCCCTTTAATGTCTCTCACCTTTGCAGGGCTTTATTTTGGGTGCCCTGTGGCTTAAATGCCATCCCCACAGCCACAACCCAGTCCTCCAGTCTTGGACTTCAGTGTAACGCAAATATAAGCAAACAGCTTCCCAAGCTAAACTTTACCCTCGCTCTGGGTCGATGCCTCACCACAAGCCATACCTCCCCTTAGGTAGGCTGACCATAATGAGATCCGGGACACTGCCCCCAACCTCTCCTCCCCGCATTCTCACAAGCTGGCAGGGGTCTGGGTCACCGCTCCATGCTGATCCGACTCTGTCCTGCACCCTTGCATTTCTGGGCACCCATTATAATTCTCTTCAGCTGGCTAGGCCGGTGGTCTCTTAAATCTGGGACTGTCCCAGCTAAACCAGGTGTAACCCAGGCGGTACTCCAAGAGGTACCCCCTCTCCAATGGAAGGGATCAAAGCAGGTGCACAGGTGCTGTGGGAGGTGTAGGGGCTCTCCTCCCCCTATAGAGCAGAGCCAGACCACCACTGGGGACTTAACTATATACCTTTTAATGAGGGAACAATACTGGGAACATAATCAGTATAAACCAGGGGGGTAGAGGGGACACTACAGTGCCCCAAAGGGGCAGGATTCAACAAAAGTTAGACACTTAAAATCATGGACATATTCATCCAGTTGAGAAAAGACAGGGTTAACCAAAATGTAAAACAAACAGCAGAACAAACTATACTGGTTGGTATTACTGGAAATACAAAAGGCACAAAATAGGGGAGACAACACAATGGCCCCTTTCCACTGCAACAGGAATTTTTCCTTGTTAGCTCACTCACCCCGAGTCACTAAAGCTGGGACTTGAACTCAGGTATCCCACACAGTAGGCAGAAACGCTGCTATGCAGTCACCACTGCTGCTACTGCTCTAAGCTGCTAGGGGTCTTGACCTTCCTGGAGCCCCAGCCTCACGTCGAGCTGCCTGGTCTCTGGAGGAGCTGGAAGCAGAGCTGGGAACCTCTCAGAGAGGTCTGAGAGGTTCCCAGATCTGAGATCTGCTGCTCAGATCTTGCTGAAGCAGGGGAGCCTCTCCTGCTGGCCACAGCCGCTGGTAGGGGATCCTGGAGCCCAGCAGGGAGCCTCTCCTGCCAGCCGCACGCCACGCTGCTGAGGACCCCAGTGCTGCCTGCAGGTTGCACTCCTTCAGGCTCTTCTGGGGCAACTGCTCCCGCCCCGCTGGCCCAGCTCTTGCCAGCTCCTTGAAGATCCTTCCTTGTGGTCCCTCACTGGTCTCTCCCTGAGTCAGCTGCGCTGCCCCTTTTATCCCCCTCCAAGTGACCCACAGGGCCAATCGGGACATGGAGGGTGAGTCTCTGGGGCCTGATTGGTGAGGAAAGGGAATCCCAAGTTCTCCAATCATCTTTTGCCCTGGGCTAAGTCACTGCCAGCTAGCCCATCACATTGGAAAGATGCTCACCCTATCTTTAGCTGCTTTATCTAGCACCTCTGGGTCACTTGGGTGTCCATGGCACTGTTCCCTGAAACCTTGCCCTCCTAGGAGCCCCTTCCCCCCTAGCATGCAGGGCAAGACTGCCCCTTTTGCCTCAGGCCTTGGGCTTATATACCTCCGAGCCCTGCCCCTTCCGGTCACATGGCTCACCACCCACACACCATGGCCAGCACCAGCTCTTTAGCTGCAGCTGCACACAGCCTCCTTGATGTGCTGCACCCTCTCATTTGAGTGCCAGGAGCCTCTGGCTCCCTGCTACACACAACAGGTTCACACAGCAGATGGTGGGAGCGCCAAGAGCCTTCCCCCTGACCTGATGACATTCTCTGGCCATGAATGTGACCTGCAGAAAGATCCAGTCCGATGATGGAGGAGCGAGACGTTGGGAACACCGAGGAGAGGAGGCCTGGCGGCCGCCCAGCAGAGGTCACGCAGCATTGGGCTCCAGCACTGTCTGCGATGGGCCCTTCCTGTTCCCATACCTAAGCTGAGGCAGTCTCAACTACTACCATGGAAATTCAGCTCCACTCTGCAAAGCAACTGTTTTAGCCAGTGGTGGTCTCTCTTCTGTGAATTGTGCTGGCCACAAGCCCAGGGGTCCTGGACACTGCTGCCTGGGGAACCTGGCCTGGGTCCCCATGGAAAACCATCCCCGCGTCCGCCTCTAAGGAGAGGAAGTGAAGGTAGGAGAAGCCCCACATTCCCCTCACTGCTCTCTCTGGACAAGTGTCACTTGGTATTTTCCCTAAACATTTCCCTTACCTCAGCAGATGTCTTTGGGGACTCAGTCAGGCTCCCTGTATGAGCGGGTCTAAAATGCCCACAGGGCAGCAGGCAGACTGCTCTGCAGGCGTGTCTCTCCTGCACCCTTGGTAGACCCTGAGTAGAGAGAGGGGGTTGCCGTGTTAGGCTGGACTTGGGCAGAAGGCAGGGCAGGGGTCTGTATTTCAGACTCTTAGAGTTGCAAGTCAGTGCTTCTACATGGTGATGGAGTTAATTGTCACATGCATGTGAAATCAAGGCTGTTACAGGCACGATGGCATGACAGAGTTTTTTGCACTAGGCTCTGTTGTCAAACAGTGCATATTAGGGCTAAGCAAAGCAGTCTGTGATGGTATTTCAAAATCCTCCAATTTCATGGCTTAAGAAAACGGGGAAAAGGAAAAAACAGAAGTAAAACCTCCCTTCACTATTTTTGAAGTGAGATGGTTCACACTCGTAATTACTTGCTAGTAATTCCCCCCAAAAATACCTTTGCCTTGGCTACCACCTGAAAAATCAAATCCTCAGACACTTCCCATGGTCACGGGTGAGTCCCCAGGGGCAGAAAGAGATTCCACCTGCTAAGTGAGAGCAGCAGGCAGTTGTCACCTGAAAGGGAGGCCAGGATACTTGGGAAGGAGTTGATGAATCAGCCTGGCCATCTTTGGAAGAAGGCTCTTGGTTGGCCAGAGTCTGAAAAAAGGAAACTCAGGTTGTCAGACAGTCTTCCAAGGGTTGTGTGCCTCCAATAAAACTAAGCATCAGTCAAACATAGAACAGAAGTAAATCACATGTAATGAAACTGAAGCAAAGCCAGAGACAGTCAGTTCTGTTTGCTCTGTAAGGAGAGTAGGGCACGACCTGGTGATAGGGAGTGGGCTCAGCCCGATGCCAGTACTTCCTAGGGAAATCCTCCGTGGGCACAGCACATTCTCAAGGTTGTTTCCCTGGGACGGATTTTAACTGGTCAAGCAGTTTCCAAAACCTGCTCCCACAGGAACGGCTTCATCTCTGCTCCACCAGCTCAGGTGAGATTGTGCCATTAAACCAAGGGTACCATTCAGAACAATTCCAGCCACAGCTACGTCTCTAACCAGCCGACAAAAGCCGCCTAGTTGTCCGGGAGTTTCACCCATTGGGTGCCTATACATGTGCTCTGACACGTTCTATGTACAACCCATGGGAGCATACTCGATAAATTAGCTGTGATCTATTCTAATTAGAAAGCACCAGTGTGCCCCACTGTCACGTGTATTAAGCATCTCATGTTTCAAATTGGCTGCAGGGTACTTTAATAAAAACTCATTGAACGAGGTTTAGTTAAAGTGGCCCAGTAGCCATTCTGGAACACAGGGTGCTCAATACATGTGACACTGCAGTGTTTTAAGAATGTGTATAGACACCCATTAAGAAACCTGTATAGATACCCATTAAGGCTGCCAGGCTCTACCACCTGAGTTTCTAGGTTCCAGGCTGGCAGATATTGGCCAATACTACTTAGGCAGGATGGGGTTTTATACACATCTGCACAGAACACGAATCCCCTGACTCTTCAGTGGGAACATCTGAGAAAGGCAAAGAGGCTGTAAAGGGAGATACGTGCACAAAGGTTCCTGCATCCTGAGCCTGGGGGAGGCTGGGGCATAAACCTCTACTTCCAGCAGTACCAAAGGTCTGATCCCGCATAGGACAGGGCTCTCTCCCAGGTGGTAGCTGGCTGCTCAGGCACCAGCTCCCCCAGAGACAGAATCCAAAAACACGAGAGAGAATTCAGTGAACATGGTGTTAATCAAATCATGTAATTTCAACTGAGGTGCTGGAGACAGGTGTCAGCTCAGCCATTAGAAGGCACATTTGGACTTATCTTAGTATACAGGGAAGACTTGCCAAGGGGCAAAGAGGGAGAGTGGACAGGGTGTGACCAAGATACCCGAGAAGGAGCTGGTGGAACATCCTGGCCAGTCTTGGAAGCAGACTCTTGTTTTGACTGAGCCTGAACAAAAGCACCGGTAGTCAGACAATCTTCCCATGGCTTGGTGTCCCCAGCCACAACTAAGCACAAAAGAAACACAGCACAACATCAAATTACATATAGAAACTGAAGCAAAGCCAGAGACTTGGTTCTTTTTCCTGTGTAAGGAGAAAATGGCAAGATCCAGCAGTGTCGGTGGGGCTCAGGTGAATGCCCGTCCTTCCAAGGGAACTCCTCTGGGAACACCACACCCCAAGGTTGTTTCCCTGGTGGAATTCAAGGCTGCCAGGCTCTACCAGCTGAGTTTTCAGGTCCCAGGCTGGCAGACATTGGCCAGCAGACCCTACGCAGGACAGGGTTTTATACACGTCTGCACAGAACACAAATCCTCTGACCCTTCAGTGGGAACGTCTGAGAAAGGCCAAGAGGCTGCAAAGGGAGATACGTGTAAAAAGCATCCTGTATTCTGAGCCTGCAGGGAGGCTGGGCATAAACCTCTGCTTCCAGCTGTACCAAAGGTCTGATCCTGCATCACAAGGTTGGCTTCCCAGGCAGTGGGACCAGGGTGAGCGATAGCACTGGCCTGGTGCAAGATGGGAATTTGGGGGCACATTGCAGTTCCATTGCCTTTTCTATCTGTCTGTCTAGTCCATTTGGCTAGAGGTTGGCCTTGACTAATACTATAAGCATCCCAAGAGTCAGAAACTTCCAAGAGGAAGACAGGGTGCACCTCATGGGTTGCTGTCCCCACCTCACAGACATCTGCTGCCTGCCAGGGACCCATGTTGGAAATCCAGCCTCAGGCAGTGTGAATTATCCCCACTGGTAGGAGGAAGAAGTACACATGGCCTGTAGGGTCCCTAGACTGAGTTCCAAAGAGCAACGTGACAGCTGGGATGGAAACTCAGCTCTGTCTGTCCTGGCAGCTTTCCAGACACAGCAGCACCAGTGCTGTCTCCACGCTGAAAAGATCAGGCCATTAGCCTCACACACCTTCCAAGCACCAGTGCGCTTGCTGACCAGCCAAGGGCTCCCTCCATCTCCAAGACCTCAGCTTTTCCCGCAACGAAACCCCTTGAGTTTGCAGATTCTGCCTGCACCCAAGTGACTTCTGGGTTTGCTCTGGGTTGCAGCCAAGCAAGGCGCAGGTCCCCAGCACCACAGGGGAACCCCAGCCTTGCACTCGCTGGCACAAGAGAGTGCTTTCACACGCATGGTGTCCAGGGGGAAGCTGGGTGCTCAGGCACCAGCTCCCCCAGCAGCAGCACAGCGGCTCTTCCTCCAAAGGGCTCATTTGCTGGAAGTGGTGGGGCTCCGAAGTACTGAGGGTGAAGCTGATGGGCAACAGAGGCCAAGTCTGAGGGCACACACAAGGATCACACACCAGCCCTCTCAGATGCAGGCGGGGAAAGGACAGGAACTTACTGCGCCCCACATTTGCTCCCCTTGGACGGGTGCGGAATAGCTCATTTCTGCCTGCCGGGCTGCTCTGGGGCTTCTAGGCAGTGCTGGGTGTCATCACACACAAGCCGAACAGTGTAGTACTTGTTGGACTTGCAGGCATTTCACTCTGAAAGCGGAGAAAAGGGCAAGGGCGTCCAAGGGAGTGGGGAAGATTTGCCAAGGGGCAAAGAGGAGGCAGACTTGGCACCCCAGGACCCCTCCCAGCAGAGCTCTGCCACAAAGCTTCAGAACTGAACTGACATGGGGACCTTTCCCTCAGGCCAAGCCAAACATAGCACCTTCTCCAGCTCAAGGTCTGCCTAACCCAGAACAACCGGTGCTCAGCTTTCTTTCCAGGACTCATTCCCAACAGAAAAGGCTAAGCCCTGAGCAGATAATGGGGTGACACCCAGAAACAAGGACTGTGCTTTTCACCCTTAATCACACGTGCTTGGACAAGGAGTAATTTTCAAAGGAGAGCTCACAACGCAATGGACTCTTCTTAGGTCTGGACACAAGGAGTTCCCACAGGCAGGAACAGAGTCTATCTACTGAGCCAGAGCAGCACTCAGCTGTCACCTGAATGGGAGCCAGCGTACCTGGGAAGGGGTTGTTATAACTGACTGGCCGTCCTTGCAGGCAGGCTCGCATTTTCCCTGTGCCTGAAAAAAGAAAAGGCAAGTACTCAGACATGCTTCCAAGGGTTCTGTGCCTCCAGCCAAAGCAAAGCAATGCAACGCAGAGCATTAAATCACGGACAAAACCTGAAGCAAAGCTGGCAAACCTGAAGCTATCTATTCATTGGCTTCTCCATCCTATTTCTCTTTATAGAAGACAATGGAGAAGAAGCAGTGAATGGAAAATGTTTAACATCGGCTAGATCCAATAGGAGGGTGAGAGTCGCCCTTTAAACAAAGATTCTGTATCAAAACTTTCAGAAGTCTGAAGAGGGCAGCTGTCGGTTACCTGGAAATCTTCACTGGTAAAATGTCAAATGAAAAAGTGATATTGCCGCTTAGAAGATTTCCTACCTTCCTCGGTAGGGCTGCAGTCTGCTTTGCTCTCCCAGTTGGCATCTTCAGCAACGCTGCTTGGTAAGAGCCGGCCTTCAACTCCTTGACTGCCAGGAAAGTGAAGGAATGTTACCTGTGAGATTTTGGAAGCCAGAAAGCTGCCTGAGAAGCCCATTTGCTTAGCAAAAGAGAAGAAAAAGAACATCCTCTGGTGCTTAAGATGCCATATCAGTTGCCATAGAGAGGGAGGAAGATCCAGGGGGCAATTCTTGACAGGAGAGTATTCACAACCAGGGAAAGAAGTGGAACCAAAGCCCCAGGAAGGCAATGAGCATCTCCTCATCAACTTCTGTGGAGTCTGGATCCGGTCTTGCAGAGACCAGTGGAGAAAAAACGAGACTGAATTTAGTGAACAGGGTGTTAATCAGAACATGCTTTAAGGATATTTCAGTTGAGATCCTGGAAACACATATCCACTCAACCATTAGAAGGCACATTTGGACTTATTTTAATATATATCTTATTTCTGGGTCAGGTTTTAAAAAGCCTTCTTATTGCCTCAGGCCACGGTTCCCAGCATTCAGCAGCCAGAAGACAGCAGTACCCAGTCAGCGGTGTGCTCTGGGCAGCATCATACTTTGCCATTGTGCTCCACTTCAGCTGCCTTTCATGTCCTGAGGCCGAAAACCCCTTGAGATGCTTTCACAGCCAGCATGTCATTTGGGATTCATGACCTGGGTAGCACGGGCTTAGGGCCAAGCAGCTCAGAATAGGATTTCACGTGGCTTAAAACAGAAGAACTGCTGTTCACCAGGACAGACCAGGGGTCCACCTTGCCCAGTCTCCCATCTCCCACAGGGGCAGAGAGTGGATGCTGGAAGGGAGAGTGGACAGGCTGTGAGCAGGATACCTGGGAAGGAGTCGGTGGAAAATCCTGGTCATCCTTGGTAGCAGGATCTTTTTTTGCCCGAGTCTGAAAAAAGAAAGCACCAGTAGTCAGACAATCTTCCCATGGCTCTGTGCCACCAGCCAAACCTAAGCATGGAAGAAACACAGCACAACATTAAATTACATATAGAAATTGAAGCAAAGCCAGAGACAGTTCGTTATGTGTCCTGGGTAAGGAGAAAAGAGCAAGATTCAGCAGTGACAGTGGGGCTCCTGTGGATGCCCGTCCTTCCTAGGGAACTCCTCTGTGGGCACAGCACATTCCCAGGATTATTTCCCTGGGGGGAATTTAAGGCTGCCAGGCCGTGCCAATGGATTTTGCAGGTCCCAGGCTAGCAGACAATGGCCAACAGTCCTTATGCAGGATTGACCCTTCAATGGGAGTGTCTGAGAAAGGCAAAGAGGCTGCAAAGGGAGATGCATGGAAAAAGCTTCCTGAATCCTGAGCCTGCAGGGAGGCTGAGCATAAACCTCTGCTTCCAGCCGTACCGAAGGTCTGATCCCGCATCACAAGGTTGGCTTCCCTGGCAGTGGGGCCAGGGTGAGTGATAGCACTACTGTGGTGCCAGCTGGGATTTGGAGGGCACATTGCAGTCCCATCCGTTTGGCTAGAAGTTGGTCCTGACTAATACTATGAGCATCCCAAGTCAGAAACTCCCATCAGGGAGATAGGATGGGCCCTATGGGTTGCAGTTCCCAAAGCACTGAGAGCTGCTGCCTGCCGGGCACACGTGTGGGAAATCCAGCCTCAAGCAGTGTGAATTGTCCCCATTGGTAGGGGTAAATAGTACCCACAGCCTGAAGGGATCCTCGACTGGGTCCAAAGGAGTAACGTGACAGCTGTGAGGGAAACTTTCATCTGCCTGTCCTGGTGGCTTTCCAGACACAGCAGCACCAGTGCTATCTCCACTCTGAAATGTTCAGGTCATTAGTAAAACCCACCTACCAAGCACCATGGCACTTGCTGACTAACCAAGGACTCTCCAACTCTGGGACCTGAGGTTTTCTCACAGGGAAACCCCTCGAGCTTGCACCCAAGTGATTTTCTGGGTTTGCTCTGGGCTACAGCCAGGCATGGCACAGGTCCCCAGCACCACAGGGAAGCCTCAGCTCTGCACCCTCCACCACAAAGGAGGGCTCTAACCCACAATGTGTACAGGGGGAAGCTGGGTGCTCAGGTTGCAGCTCCCACACCAGCAGGGCAAGGGCATCTCCCTGCCAAGGGCTCATTTGCTGCAGACAGTGGGGATGCTAAGCACCAAGGGGTGTCGCTAGTGGGGAACACAGGCCTAGTCTGAGGGCACACACAAGGATCACATACCAGCCCTTTCAGATGCAGGTGAAGGAAGGACAAGCACTGGTTTCTCCTGCTGTTGCTGCATTTGCTCCTACTGGATGGGTGTCGAAGAGCTGACTTCTGCCTTCCAGGCTGCTCTGCATCCGCTAGCCAGTGCTGGATGCATCAGACACAAGCTGAACAGTTTGCTACTTGTTGGACTTGCATGCATTTCAATCTCAAAACTGAGAGAGGGGCAAGCGAGTCCAAGGGAATGTGAAAGATTTGCGAAGAGGCAGAGAGGAGGCAGACCCCCCACCCCTGGGACTGTTCCCAGCAGAGCTATTTCACAAAGTTTCAGAAATGAACTGACACAGGGACCTTTCTCTCAGGCCAAACCAAACATAGTGTCTTCTCCAGCTCAAGGTCTCCCTAACTCAGAACAACTCCTGCTCAGCTTCCTTTCCAGGACCCATTCCCAAAAGACAAGGCTAAGCCCTGAGCAGAAGAACAGCCCCTGCTGTGGGCAGAAAACCAGCTGACACCCTGAAACAAGGGACTACGCCTTGCACCCTTAATCACACATGTTTGGATGGGGAGTAATTTTCAAGCAGAGCTCACAATGCTATGGATTCTCCTTAGGCCTGGAGACATGGCATCCCCATGGGCAGGAAGAAATTCTCCCTACTGAGCCAGAGCTGTGTTCAGCTGTCACCTGAAAAGGAAAACAGGGTACCTGGGAAGGGGCTGCTTGAAGTTCCTGGCCTTTTTTACAAGCAGGCACACATTTTCCCAGAGCCTGAAAAAAGAAAATGCAAGTGGTCAGACACTCTTCCAAGGGTTCTGTGCCCACAGCCAAAGCAGAACAAAGCAAAGCAATAAATAAAGAACAAAA
Organism: Alligator sinensis; assembly: GCF_000455745.1. Lineage (NCBI taxonomy): Eukaryota > Metazoa > Chordata > Crocodylia > Alligatoridae > Alligator > Alligator sinensis. The sequence continues at coordinate 302,888 of NW_005842584.1, forward strand.
CACTGAAACAAAGGTGGCAAGCTAAAGGCTAGCCATTCATTGACTTCTCAATGCTTTTATCTGTCTTTACAGAAGACAACAATGAAGAAAAAATGCTTGGAAATCCTTTAGCATCAATCAGATTCAAGAGGAGGGTCAGGGTCACCCTTTAAACTAAGATTCTGTATCAAAACCTTCAGGAGTCTGAAGAGGGCAACTGTCAGGTACTTGGAAATGTTCATTTGCAAGATGGCAAATGTAACACTGATTTTGCCGCTAAGATCATTTCCTACCTTCCTTGGTAGGGCTGCAGCCTCCTTTGCTTTCCCAGTGTGGGTTTTAGCTGGTGGTGCCTGGCTAGTGCTGGGCTTGGACTCCTTGCTTGCCTGGAAAGTGAAGCACATTGTTACCTGTGAGACTTTGGAAGCCAAAAGCTGCCCGAGAAGCCAATTGCTTAGCAAAGGAGAAGCAGAAGAACACCATCCAGTGCTTAAGATGGCAAATCAGGTGCTGCAATAGGGAGAGGGAGGAGGATGCAGGGGCCATTTCTTGTGAGGAGAGCATTTGGGACCAGAGAAAGAAGTGGGATCAAAGCTCCAGGAAGTCAATGTGAATCTCTTCACTGATCTCTGTGCAGTTTGGATCTGGTTTTGCAGAGACCAGTGGAGAAAAAAGAAGAGAGAGAATTCAGCGAATAGGACAAATTGAACCAGGCTGTCAGGAAATATGAACTGAGATGCTGCAGACAGATGTCCACTTAGCCATTAGAAGGCAGATTTGGACTTTATATAAATCTTATTTCTCTGTAAGGTTTAAGAAGCCTTTAATTGCCTCAGGCCACGGTCCCCAGCATTCAGCAACCCAAGGGCAACTGTACCCAGTGAACACTATGCTCTGGGCAACATCATACTTTGCCCTCGTGCTCCTCTTCAGCTGGCCTTTCCTGAGGCTGAGATCAACTTGGGATGGTTTCATAGACAGGCAGCATGTCACTTGGGATTCTTGAGCTGGGTAGATGGGTTTAGGGCCAAGCACCTCAGATTAGGATTTGACATAGCCCAGAACAGAAGAACTGCTGTTCACCGGGTCAGACCAGAGGTCCCCCTTGCCCAGACTCCCATGTCCCACAGGGGCAGAGAGTGGATGCTGGAAGGGAGAGTGGACAGGGTGTGAGCTGGATACCTGGGAAGGAGCTGGTGCTACTTCTAGGGAACTCTTAGAAGCCCAATCTTTTTTGGCTAGAGTCTGAAAAAAGAAAATACAAGTAGTCAGACAGTCTTCTCATGGCCCTGCACCCCACCGACAACTAAGCATGAGGGAAACAAAGAAGAACATTAAATTACATATAGTAAATGAAGCAAAGCCAGAGACAGTTGGTGCTGACTACTCTAGAAGCAGAAAAGGGCAACCAGCAGTAGACGTTGGGGCTCAGGTAGATGCCTGTCCTTCTTAGGGAACTCCTTTATGGGCACAGCACTTTCACAAGGTTGTTTCCCTGGGGGAATTCAAGGCTGCCAGGCTCTACCAGCTGAGCTGGCAGGTCCCAGGCTGGCAGACATTGGCCAGCAGACCCTACACAGGACGGGGTTTTGTACACATCTGCACAGAACACAAATCCTCTGACCCTTCAATGGGAACATCTGAGAAAGTCAAAGAGGCTGCAAAGGAGATTCATACACAAAAGTTCCTGCATCCTCAGCCTGGCCGAGGTTGGGCATTAACATCTGCTTCCAGCAGTACCAAAGGCCTGATCCCACACCACCATGTTGGCTTCTTAGTCAGTGGGATCAGGGTGAGTGCTAGCCCTGGCATAGTGCCACATGGAAATTGGAGGGCACGTTGCCGTTCCATTGCCTTTTCTATCTGTCGGTTCCATTCGTTTGGCTAGAAGTTGGTCCTGACTAATACTACGAGCATCCTGAGTCAGAAACTCCCATCAGGGAGACAGGATGGGCCCCATGGGTTGCAGTTCCCACAGCACAGATAGCTGCTGCCCTGCCGGGCACACATGTGGGAAATCCAACCTCAAGCAGTGTGAAGTGTCCCTATTGGTAGGCGTAAGTAGTATCCATGGCCTGAAGGGATCCTAGACTGGGTCCAAAGGAGTATCGTGACAGTTGGGAGGGAAACTCACCTTTGCCTGTCCTGGTGGCTTTCCAGGCACAGCAGCACCAGTGCTATCTCCACTCTGAAAAGTTCAGGTCATTAGCAAAACCCACATACCAAGCACCATGGCACTTGCTGACTAACCAAGGACTGACTCCATCTCTTGACCTGAGGTTTTCCCACAGGCAAGCCCCTTGAGCTCACAGATTCTGCCTGCACCTAAGTGACTTTCTGGGCTTGCTCTGGGCTGCAGCCAAGCATGGCACAGGTCCCCAGCACCACAGGGGAGCCTCAGCCCTGCACCCTTCGCCACAAAGGAGGTCTCTAACCCACAACGTGTCCAGGGGGAAGTGGGTGCTCAGGTTGCAGCACCTGCACCAGCAAGACAAGGGCATCTCCCTGCCAAGGGCTCATTTGCTGCAGGCAGTGGGGCTGCTAAGCACCAAAGGGTGTCGCTGGTGGGGAACACAGGCATAGTCTGAGGGCACACACAAGGATCACATACCAGCCCTTTCAGATGCAGGTGGAGGAAGAACAAGAACTTACCAGCACTGGTGTCTCCTGCTGCTGCATCTGCTTGTGGTGGATGGGTGTCACAGAGCTGATTTGTGCCTTCTGGGCTGCTTTGTGGCTACTAGGCAGTGCCGGATGCTATCAGATACAAGCCAAACAGTGTGATACTTCTTGGACTTGTATGCATTTCACTCTCGAAGTGGCAAGCGAGTTCAAGGGAACGGGGAAGATTTGTGAAAGGGCAGAGAGGAGGCAGACCCTCCACTCCTGGGACCACTCCCAGCAGAGCTATGCCACAAAGTTTCAGAAATGAACTGACACGGGGACCTTTCTCTCAGGCCAAACCAAATAGTGTCTTCTCCAGCTCAAGGTCTCCCTAACTCGGAACAACTGCTCAGCTTCCTTTCCAGGACCCATTCCCAAAAGTCAAGGCTAAGCCCTGAACAGGAGAACAGCCCTGATAGAAGCAGGAAACCAGCTGACACCCAGAAACAAGGGACTGCGCCTTGCACTCTTAATCACATGTGCTTGGACAGGGAGTAATTTTAAAGCAGAGCTCACAACGCTATGGACTCTCCTTAGGCCTGGGGACCTAGAGTCCCAACAGGGAGGAAGAGATATTATCTATTAAGCCAGAGCTGTGTTCAGCTGTCACCAGAAAAGGGAAACCAGGGTATCTGGGAAGGAGTTGCTTGAGATGGTTGGCCATCCCTGGAAGCAGGCTCACATTTTCCCAGAGCCTGAAAAAAAGAAAATGCAAGTGGTCAGACACTTTTCCAAGGGTTATGTACCCACAGCCAAAGCAGAGCAAAGCAAAGCATTAACAGATAAAAAACTAAAGCAAAGCTGCCAAACTCAAGGCTATCCATTCATTGGCTTCTTCACGCTTTTACCTGTCTTTACACAAGACAATGGAGAAGAAACCATGTTTGGAAACACTTTAGCATCGGCCAGATTCAATAGGAGGGTCAGAGTCATCCTTTAAATTAAAATTGAGTATTAGAACCTTCAGGAGTCTGAAGAGGGCAACTGTCCGGTACTTGAACATCTTCACTGGCAAAATGTCAAATGTAACAGTGATACTGCCACTAAGATCATTTTCTTCCTTCCTTGGTAGGGTTGCAGCCTCCTTGGCTTTCCCAGTGCGGGTTTTCACTGATGGTGCCTGGCTAGAGCTGGGCTTGGACTCCTTGCTGGCCTGGAAAGTGAAGCACATTGTTACCTGTGAGACTTTGGAAGCCAAAAGCTGCCCGAGAAGCCAATTGCTTAGCAAAGGAGAAGCAGAAGAACACCATCCAGTGCTTAAGATGGCAAATCAGGTGCTGCAATAGGGAGAGGGGCCATTTCTTGCGAAGAGAGCATTTGGGATCAGGGAAAGAAGTGGAACCGAAGCCCCAGGAAGTCAGTGTGAATCTCTTCACTGATCTCTGTGGAGTTAGGATCTGGTCTTGCAGAGACCAGTGGAGAAAAAAGAATTCAGTGAACAGGGCGTTAATTGAATCATGTCATAAGGATATTTCAACTGAGATCCTGGGGACAGGTGTCCACTCAGTCTTTAGAAGGCACATTTGGACTTATTTTAACATAAATCTTATTTCTCTGTAAGGTTTAAGAAGCCTTTAATTGCCTCAGGCCACGGTCCCCAGCATTCAGCAACCCAAGGGCAACTGTACCCAGTGGGCACTATGCTCTGGGCAACATCATACTTTGCCCTCGTGCTCCTCTTCAGCTGGCCTTTCCTGAGGCTGAGATCAACTTGGGATGTTTTCATAGACAGGCAGCATGTCACTTGGGATTCATGAGCTGGGTAGACGGGTTTAGGGCCAAGCACCTCAGATTAGGATTTGACATGGCTCAGAACAGAAGAACTGCCGTTCACCGGGTCAGACCAGAGGTCCCCCTTGCCCAGACTCCCATGTCCCACAGGGGCAGAGAGTGGATGCTGGGAAGGAGACCTGGGAAGGAGCTGGTGCTACTTCTAGGCCACCTTTAGAAGCCTGATCTTTTTTTGCCACAGTCTGAATAAAGAAAACACAAGTAGTCAGACAGTCTTCCCATGGCCCTGCGCCCCCATCCACCCACAACTAAGCATGAAAGAAACACCACACAACATTAAATTACATATAGGAAATAAAGCAAAGCCAGAGTTGGTTGTGACTACTCTAGAAGGAGAAAAGGCAACCAGCAGTCGACGTTGGGGCTCAGGTGGATGCCCGTCCTTCCTAGGGAACTCCTCTGTGGGCACAGCACTTTCACAAAGTTGTTTCCCTGGGGAAATTCAAGGCTGCCAGGCTCTACCAGCTGAGCTTCCAGGGTCCAGACTGGCAGACATTGGCCAGCGTACCCTTGGTAGGACACGGGTTAATACACATGTGCCGAGAACATGAATCCTCTGATCCTTCAATGGGAATGTCTGAGAAAGACAAAGAGGCTGCAAACGGGATTTGGGCACAAAAGTTCCTGCATCCTGAGCGTGACAGAGGTTGGGCATTAACCTCTCCTTCCAGCAGTACCAAAGCCCTGATCCCATATCACCATGCTGGCTTCTCAGTCAGTGAGATCAGGGTGAGTGCTAGCCCTGGCATGGTGCCACATGGGAATTGCAGGGCACGTTCCCGTTCCATCGCCTTTTCTATCTGTTGGTCCCATCCATTTGGCTAGAAGTTGGTTCTGACTAATAGTATAAGCATCCCAAGACTCAGAAGCTCCCATCATGTAGACAGGGTTGGACTCCTGGGCCGCTGTCCCCACGCCACTGACAGCTGCTGCCTGCCTGGGCCACATTTGGAAATTCAGCCTCAAGCACTGTGAAGTGTCCCCATGCGCAGGGGTCTTTAATGCCCATGGCCTGACGGGAACCTAGACTGTATTTATCGGGATCAAAGGTTCCTTTATCAGGAAACTGTAACCCAGGGTTTTCATAGGTATAACTATTCCAAGCATGTGCCAATTTAACTAAGCGCTTTTGCTTCTTTGGACCCAATTTAGTTCCATATTCCTTACACATATACCCCAAAGGTGTTTTTGGGTCTGGGCAAGAGGATCCTTGACCCATTGCCAGGATAATATAACAAAACTAGGAGAGATTTACCTGAGACACAAGAGGAAGGGGAAACGGGTTCGTCAGAGCAATGCCCGGTGCCAGAGACACAAAAGGATGCACAAACTGGAACACGAGCCCTTGCTTTCAAGATTGGCTCGCAAGCGGCCAACCTGGGGCGGCTGCCCGTGAACCAGACACAAGGGAAGGACACAAGACAATCTCTCAAATATAAATCAGTTATCAGGACAGACTGTTAGAGGCCAGTAGCAAAGGGATAAACAGAGAAAAGTCTAGGCGTCCCCAGACAAAATCAGAACAGTCTACCTGTCAGGGATCCCAAGTCAGTCAGTTTCAAATAAAGTATCTTTCAGTCAGTCAGATAAAATAAACTAAGGCTTATACTTATAAAAGTAACGTAGGGAGCGCTTACCGCCGAGAAGACATTACTTGTCCAGGCTAGGGAACACTGAGACCCGTTATGTGAGATTTTTTAATTAGGATCTCTTACCTCTGAGTTTTGGCGCCAGGGGTGTCAGTTGAGTCCCCAGACTGTTCAAGCTGCCAACTCGGGGTTCCGCTGCAATCCCACTGCTGCCACCAGAAAGCTGTGGGGAAAAACTTCGTCCCCGGGTTCGTTGGGCGGAGGCTCAAACGAACAGGCCAATCGAAGTTTAAAGACTTAGTTTAATAAAGGATGCATTCCTGGTCAGCGTCATGCACGAATTCAGAATTTTGCCACGAGGTCTGACTCTGAACATAGGCAGTGAGGGGGTAATATAGAAAATGTGACGTCATAAGCATAGCAACAGTATAAACCAATCAACATTAGCCACGACGCAGACAAGTCTGCACATGTCTTCAACTTGTTACTGGAGAAAAAAACTAGTTTAAACCAGTCTGTAACAGCAAGGTCATGACCTGGCTACATGACTCGCTCACAAACAAAATGGCAGACTGGAACCATTTTGTTTTTCCCCTTCACAGCCAGGAGGGAAACTCAGCTCTGCCTGCCCTGGCTACTTCCCACAAATGGCAGCATCAGTGCTGCCTCCACTCTGGATAGATCAGGTCTTTAGCAAAATGCAGCTTCCGAGCACCACAGCACTTGGTGACCAAGCAAGAAGTCCCTTCTTGTGCCAGAGCCTGAGCTTTTCTCTCAGGAAAACCCCTCGATCTTGCAGATCCTGCCCGTGCCCAGGTGACCTGGGTTTCTCTTGGTTGCAGCCAAGCATGGCACAGAGCCCCAGCACCACAGGGGAGTCCCAGCCCTGCACCTCCAGTACAGGAGAGGGCTCGCACCCCGGCGGTACAGAGAAGAGGGAAGGACAAGAACTTACTGGCGCTGGTGTCTTCTGCTGCTGCTCTGACACATGCAGGATGGGGATGGAGGAGCTGATTTGTGCCCGCTGTGTTTCTCTGGAGCTCATAGGCAGTGCTGGATGCTATCAGACGCAGGTCAAGCAGCGGGTTACTTGTTGGACTTGCATGTGTTTCACTCTCAAAGCGGAGAAAGGGGCAAGTGAGTCCAAGGGAACTGGGAAGATTTGGCAAGGGGCAGAGGAGGCAGACCCCCCACCCCTGGGACCGCTCCCAGCAGAGCTCTGCCACAAAGCTTCAGAACTGAACTGACACGGGGACCTTTCCCTCAGGCCAAACCAAACATAGCATCTTCCCCAGCTAAAGGTCTCCTTAATGCGGAACAATTGCTGCTCAGCTTCCTTTCCAGGACCCATTTCCCACAGACAAGGGCTAAGCCCTGAGCAGTAGAACAGCCCCTGGTAGGAGCAGAAACCCAGTTGATTCCCAGAAACAAGGGACTGCGCCTTGCACCCTTAATCACAAGTGCTTGTAGGGGGAGTTATTTCCAAAGCAGGGCTCCAACAATATCAATTCTCCTTAGCCCTGGAGACATGGAGTCCTCACAGGCAGGAAAAAATTAAAAGCTACGGAGCCAGAGCAGCACTCAGCTCTTACCTGAAAAGGAAGCCCGGAGTCCTCTTCCTCATGGACACGATGCCCAAGAAGTATTTTTGTTGTGGCTCCTCCTTGATGGGACATCTGCAAGGAAACACATCAACAGAGCATGAGTGAGTGGAGTCAAGAGCGAGTCAACTAAACTAATAGTTTGTGCTGGTCACACTTAGCTTCCCAATGACAACCTTTGCATCTGTAGGTGCATGACCATGGGGAATTAGACAGTGGCACCTATGTGGAAGTTGAGCTGACTTGGTGTGGAGTTCACTGAAGGCCTTAGGGTGAAAATCAGAGATGGATAGGACATTCATAGATATTAAACCACACAAGCCTGTCCAGGTCAGCCTGTATCCGCAGCCTGCCCTCAAGCACGACCACACTCCCCCATAATTTGGTGTCGTCCGCAAACTTTGCCAGTACACTTAACACCCAAATCTAAATCATTGATGAATATGTTGAAAAGCACTGGTCCCAGTACTGAACCCTGAGGGACGCCACTCGTCACCTTCTGCCATGTCGACTCAGTTCCATCTATTAATGCTCTCTGGGTCCTCGGAGCCAGTTACCTAGCCACCGGACTGTAAAGTAGTCAAGGCTGCATTTTCCATTTCATTCATCAGTGGCTCTATGCTTCCCTTATTTTTTCTCTGACTTCCTACATATCTAAAGAAGGACTTTTTATTTTTCTTCATTCCAGTTGCCAATCTGAATTTGGTTTCTGCCTTTGCTTTTCTAATCCCCTCCCTACAGGTGTAGGCTATGGCTGTGTACTCCTCCTTGGTGGTAATTTCTGACTTCCATCCCTTATAAGCTTCTCTTTTCAATATCAGGAGGTCCATGACATTCCTGTTGAGCCAAGGGGGTCTCCCAGCCCTTTTCCAGCCTTACGACAAGAAATGGACTTCCTTTGTGCTCCAAGGATCGCATCTTTGAGGAATGAATGCTCTTCTTGTACTCCCTTCCCCATCGGACTACAGTCCCACAAGGCCTCACTAACCAATCTCCTAGCCTTGTGGAAGTCAGCTTTCCTAAAATCATGGATTTCTACCTTACTGAATGATTTCCCTGTCTTACAGTGGGTGAAGAAGGTGATCATCTCATGGTCACTGTCACCTAACTGCCCTTGCATCCTTAGGTTGCTCACTACTAGATCATCCCCTTTGGCCAGAACCAGGTCCAGGAGCGCCTTACTCCTGATCAGCCCATAGACTTCTTGAGTCAGATAGAGCTCTTCAGTCCCCTTCTACATGCTCTCCCCGTATCTTGACCAAGAGGGTTTCAAGTCACCCTTCTTTATTGCCAATCTCCACCTCTAGAGAGGTGTATTGTTCCTTCACATAGAAGGAACATCTATGAATATGAAGGAGTCAAGTCAGTGTGAGGGGCACCCAGTGTGTGGGTCAGCAAACGTCTCTCCAGAGGTGGGAATGGACGTTCAAGAGAGATTTCATAGAATCATAGAACCATAGAAGTCGGGTCGGAAGGGACCTTGTAGATCTTCAAGTCCGACCCCCTGCCTGGGCAGGAGGAAAACTGGGCTCAATTGACTCCAGTCAGGTAGGCATCAAGCCGCTTCTTAAAGACCCCCAGGGTAAGAACCAGCACCACTTCCCTTGGAAGTTGGTTCCAGATCCTAGCCGCCTTAACTGTGAAGTAGTTCCTATGGATGTCTAATCTACACCTATTCTCCAACAACTTGTGGCCGTTATTCCTTGTTATCCCGGGGGGCGCTAGGGGAAACAAGGTCTCCCCAAACCCTTCTGGTCCCCCCTAGTGAGTTTGTAAATGGTCACCAGGTCCCCCCTCAGCCTTCTCTTGTGAAGGCTGAACAGGTTCAGGTCCCATAGCCTCTCCTCGTAGGGTCTGCCCTGCTGTCCCTGGATCATGCGGGTGGCCCTCCTCTGGACCCTCTCAATGTTGTCCACATCCCTCTTGAAATGGGGTGCCCAGAACTGGACACAGTACTCCAGCTGCGGCCTGACCAGTGTCATGTAGAGGGGGAGGATCACCTCCTTGGACCTACTTGAGATGCACCTGTGGATGCACGATAAGGTCCAGTTAGCCCTGCCGACCGTGACCTCGCATTGTCGGCCCATGTTCATCTTGGAGTCAATGATGACTCCAAGATCCCTTTCCGCCTCCGTGCTCTCAAGAAGGGAGTTTCCCATCTTATAAGTGTGCTGCCAGTTACTACTGCCCAAGTGCAGCACCCTGCACTTGTCTGTATTGAAACCCATCCTGTTTTTGTTAGCCCACCCCTGCAACCTATCCAGGTCTTGCTGCAGTCTTTCCCTCCCTTCTAATGTGCCCGCCTCACCCCAAATTTTGGTATCATCAGCAAATTTGGACAGGTTGCTTTTCACCCCATCGTCCAAATCGCTGATAAAGAAATTTCTGTGCGGAGGTGATGGATTCTCCTGATGGCTGGACACGAGGAGTCCCTGCAGGCGGGAAGAGACTCTATCTACTGAGCCACAGCAGTTTAGCTGTCACCTGAAAGGGAAGCCAGTGTACCGGAGAAGTGGCTGGTTGAGCTGCCTGGCCATCTTAGGAAGCAGGCTTGGGTTTTGCCAGAGTCTGAAACAAAAAGCAAGTAGTCAGACAGTCTTTCAAGGGTCCTGTGCCCCAAGCCAAATAAAAACATTAATTAACAGATAAAACACTAAAGCAAAGCCTGACTCCTCAAGGCAATCTATTCACTGGTTTCTCCAGGGTTTCACCCTGTGCTTACACAAGACAAAAGGGGATGATACAAGACATGGGATCCCTTTAACACTGGCTACATCCAACAGCAGGGTCAGAGTCGTCCCAGACCAAGAGTCTGTCTCAAAATCTTCAGGAGTCCGAAGGCGACAACTGTCAGGTGTTTTTAAGAAGAATCGTCACCGGGGAAATGTCGAATGAAAAGGTGACATTGCCGTTAAGAGGAGTTTATACTTTTTTCCACATGGCTCGAGCATGCTTGGTTTTGCAACTCGGGTTTTTCAGTGATAGTGGTTGGCTGGAGCCAGGCTTGGCCTCCTTGTTTGCCTGGAAAGTGAAACATTGGTGTTACCGATGAGACTCTGAGACCCAGAAAGCTGCCCAAGAAGCCCAATTACTTAGCAAAGAAGCAGCAGCACAACATCATCCAGCCTTGCCTGTGGCAAATCATGTGCTGCAGTAGTGGAGGGATGTAACACCCACACACACTTGGGGCTGTGCGTGGTCAAGTGTGTCTGGTTTTATTTTGCGGTATATCTTGTTTGTGCTGTATATTTTGTTTCCTCTGGACTGGAGAGACCCACCTCCCATCTAACTGTATTGTGTCCAGACCTGTTGTCTTAAGACTCCTCAACAAAGCCTGTAAAACCAGTTGAGTGACTGGCCTGCTCTGCATGTACAGTGTCGGGTGAGGCTGCTTTGGGCTGGGGCCCTGGATGAGGTCAGAAAAGTGATTTCAGGTCAAGGCCACCTGGTCTGGTCTCTCTTCTTCCTCCTGGGGCTGCTGATGTCTGAATGCTGATTTGGGAGCCAGAAAAGCCTGCTTCCCATGGAGAGAGGGGGTCACTCCCCACTCTTCACTGAAGAAGCAAACTGAAGCTATGTGAAGGGAAAGCCTCAGGGAGAGGGAGAGAAAGACTGTCTCAGGGCCTGAGACCTCTGTTCTCTCCCTCTCCTTTCCCATTTTTTTGGGGGGGTTTTTGAGTGGGATGATCCTGTGCAGGGGGCATCATCCACTGCGGCAAAGTGGCGAAGGTTGAAGCCTGGCAGTTTTGCTGGCACACTCTCGGCCAGGGCTGAGAGCCTGGCAACTTTTAGTTGCTGTTGCAACGTCTTTTGGGTTCAGCTCTGTGTCTTGCTGGCTGTTTTGGCCACGCAGGCCTTGAGTGGGATGATGCCAGGAGTGTATCTTCCTAGTTCAGGCTGCCCTGGAGCGGGGTCCTGGCAGTCATTGCACTGGGGACTGTAATGTCTCAGTGTGCTGGCATAGGTGAGCCTACATGTCCTGGCTGCAGCTATAATATATAATATATGGGCCCTTTTTGCTGTTTTACAACTGCTGCATTTCAGCCCAGTGGTGTGGGGCTGAACCCCAGCCATATGTTTGGCTGGCAGATTTGGGCTAGGGTGAAGCCCTGGCACTTCTTGTTGCTTATTCAGGCCTCAGTGGTGTATAGGCCTGGTTGACTTTTTGCTGCCCGGTCCGGGCCCAGTGAAATAGGCCTGGGCCTACTTTTTGTCTCTTTTGCAGTTTATGCCCCAATCAAGTGCTGTGCTTGGGCGCTTGTTCTAGTTCAGGCCCAAGACAAAATAGGCCCGGGCCCCCTGTTTTATCAGCAACTAAGGAAAGCCACAAAAAGAAACACCAAAAACAAATTTCACACTGAATAGGATTTTGTTCTTCCAGGGTGTCCTAACAGGTGCATTGTAAAATGTGAAAAGCAACTTCACTCTCCGCAGGGCTAGAGAGGCCTCAACTAGAGCCCCATGTCCTTTTTCTGGACCCCAGACTTTCAGAAAGAAGTTGACACATTGGAGGACGATCTGAAGAGAGCAACATGAATGAGAAGAGGCTTGGAAAACATGACCAGCACGGAAAGATGGAGGGCACTGAGTCAGTTTCTTCCCCCAAGCAGGTTAGTGTGGAGGGAGAGATAGGTTGCTAGCCTTTAAAGGTGTGAAAAAGGGATTTCTAAAGATGACCGGGATTGTTTGTTCCCTTGGAGGAGCATGAGAACAAGCCATCTTACAGGACGTTGGAAATTGGGAAGAACTGTCTAGCCGTAAGGAGAACTGTGGGCTGGGAGAGGGAGGATTGTTGAATCACCTTCACTGCGGGGTTTTCAGGCCAGGAGAGATGCCCCTCTGTCTGTGCTGGGCCAGGTGTCACTGATCCTCCTCCAAGCAGGGGATGGACTGGGTGATGCCTCGAGGGCCCTGCTGGGCCTGAAACTTCCTCACATGTAGCCCCAGCTCTTAAGCCCCAGCTCTGGCCGCTCATTCCCACTGTCCTCTGTCTCCCCAGCAGACAGGAGCGCACTCCTTACAGAACGGGCCAAGACGCCTGTGGCAAAGTGTGGCTCCTCACCTAGCCACAGTGCTAGGTTCCCCACTTGCCAATGGGCATGCCACCCACCTGACTCATCTGCCATGCCTTGTTCTTAATTAATAGTTGTTAATTAAGGCAGGAGGCTGCCCATTTTATGCCCCGATGCCAGGGGGTGTTATCTGCAGCTCTGAACCTCCCCTACACCACAGCCCACGCAGATGGCATCCAGATGTTACAGTGCTCTCGGCCTACAGCTGGACCAAGCTTAGGCTGTGCTGTCAGGCCTCAGTCACACGCACATTCATGCCGCCCTCCTCTCACTAGGGCCTCTCTCACAGGGTCTCTTTCATATATCAACGACTCATCCTGCCTTGCTCCCTCTTGGAGCGGGCCCCTTAGGCCATAGGCTTAGCCAGTCCATCCCTTGGGTGGCAGACGTATCGTCTTTTGGTCCTCCCCTGTGACCCTCACTGGGGTAGTGGCCAGCCAATTACCCGACCGGGTCTAAGCTTGCTCTAGCCCCTTCCTGGGGCAACTCTATATACATAAACATACTGGGCACTCAGCCCTCTGGTTTTCCTTCCTCCCCCCCCCGGGGCTCTTCATCTCCGCCCCTTTCTGGAGCCACCCCTCACCAGGGCAATCTTATCCCCTCACTCGGGGCTCCACCACCCCCTCACTTGGGGCCATGGGGCTTCGCTCCCAGGTGGGCTCAGATGGCTGCAGCCATGCCTGGCCCCACTCTCCCTCCTCAGGGTCTCTTGGGGTCTTGCACCCCACAGGGATCACGTGGCCTCAGCCGTGCCTGGCCCCCAACTACCTCTGGTGTTACTTAACTCACCTGAAGGTGAGGACTAGGGTTAAGACACCTCTACCCGCCTTTCACCAAGGTGCTAACTGGCCTGGCATTTCCTAGGGGCTCCTGTGCCACTGAGAGCCCCACCAGGCCACCCACGCCCGGCAGGGTGCAATTTTAGGTCATGCCCAGGACCAGGAGCCTCCTATCCATCCCCTACTGCTCCTGCCCTTACCTCCAGGATGTTATGGAGCCTTGCAGCCAGGCCACGTTACTGCCTGCCCTGCCAGCAGGAAACCGATCTATTTATATGGGCAGCCAGAGATCTGAAATGGTCGCCGCAGTCAAGCACCTGCTGGCTACTTGGCCTACTGCAGCCCCTACCATGTGGCGAGCACCCCAAAGATGCTCCGCCACAATGCCCCTCTGGGCAGCGGGGCTCACACCTCCTGGCAGCGCTGCAGGGACCTGCGAGGCCCCGCTGCCTTCCTCCCAGCTGTGTCCTCCTCCAGGCTGAGGTTTCTCTGGCACTGGCTGAGATACCCGCTGTGTGTGATGTGGGCTGAGAGCAGCTAGAAGAAAGCAAATGTTTCTCCTTTTTTAAGATTTTTTGTGTGATTATTTTCAAACAAACATTCACAATGAAATGTATCAAGGAAAAGCAGAGTAGGGGCAAGACGGGGCCATGCCCCTGCCCTTCCACTCTTTGTTTCAGGCCCTGCCTCCCCCATGGCCCTCAGGCACCAAGTCTGATCAATGCAAACTCCTGTACGCTGGTCCCTCCCTTTGGGGCTTCCAGGCATTGGCGACACGTAGTGGGTGCATGCAGGTGCACGTGCACCCCCTGAGATTTGCCGTGTAGCCCCTGGAAGCGCCAGCCGCAAAACCAGAAG
>NW_005842584.1:317233-327744 GCF_000455745.1 Alligator sinensis
CCCCCGACTTGAGAGGCACCAGTCGCCCATCATGATCTGGCATAACTGAAACTTTATCATTTGAATAATATCCTTCATTTATTGGAAGTCTAGGGTGTTAGTTCAATGAACAAATCACCACATTTCTTCTATTCTGCTTGTCTTCTTAGATTTCAGCATTACAAAACAAGAGAAGTCTCATTTGGAGCTGGACAGGCCACAATAACCACCTTCCTGCGTTCACCCAAGCCAGCTGGAGGTGAATCTGATTGCTACCATTCATCAAAAAGTGCACAGGCTCAGGCCAGTCATGAGTCAATCATGATGCACCTGATTCTGGGTGAGAGCTTGCCACTGCGAATAGTGGAGTCACAAGGATGTCTCAACTTTATGCAAACGGTTGATCCTCGGTACAAGCCTTTGTGCAGGCAGACCATGAAAAAAGATGATCACCCACAAGGCAAACGACCTGAAGTACGAAATAACTGAGAAGCTTGCAAAATGTGAAGCTGTCAACACTACACTGAATTTATGGACAGATAGAACGATGCAATCTTTCCTTGGTGTAACAGCACATCATGGAAGATGACGGTGAGGGAATTAAATTGGCAACATACACTCTGGCTTGTGAACATTTTATGGGTAGGCACACGGGTGACAGGATTACATCAGCATTTGACAAAATACTTGAGTACTATAGAATCAGGAACAAACTTGATTTTTATCATCACTGACAATGCTTCAAATATCAAGAAAGCATTCACAACAGCTTTCTCAGGGCTGGTGAGGACACTGCAGAGCTGGCAGAAGATGGGGTAGAGTCATCCATTGATTCAGCAGCTGACCTTGCTGATGACACTCTTTGGGAGCTGCTAGATGATGTGGACCAGCATGAGTTAGACTCCATGTTCTTCAACACAACACGGGTGTGTTGTTTGTCATGTTTCGCCCATACTCTTCAGGTCTGTGTCAGTGATGGGCTCAAGGAGTGTAAAGGTAAGAAAAAAATGTCAGGTTCAAAGTTGAAACTTTGAACCGATAATTTCAGAGTAAATGCTGGCAGCAGCAAATGCAGTTTTGCAAAATAATGAACCATGAAAGCTGTTAAAGATGTCAGTGATCAACCACAGGAAACATCTTGGCAGCAGTTCTGTGACAACAGCTTAACAAAAAGCGAAATAAAATCTTAATTTTTTATCATGGTAATCTGTTCAGCTTTGAACAGTAGTTTATTTGTTGCATAGCAATATGCTAAGAATGTTGGTTTTAGAAAGGACATTTTTCATTTAAACCACTTCATACAGATCATTCAGTGCAATTGAAGAATTTGATTTGTGTTTATGACTGTCAAATGTGTTCCCAAGCACAGGGGATTTTCCAAATTGTAAATGGACATCAGTTTCTGTTTGAAATGGTAATAACTTAATTGCAATGAATGTCATTTGTTTCTAATTAGATGTTAGACTTGCTATGTCCAAGACTGACAGTGCATTTCCCCTCCAGCACAATCTTCAAAGAGGCATTTGAGAAACCTTTGGAGCAGACAAGTGTACTCCATCCCCCAATGCCACCCAATGGCATGAATGCCGTGTGCCCCTGGAGGCGGGGGGGCAAGGCAAGCTCTGGCAGGCGGTGCTGGTGGTGGTAGGAGTGTGGTGGCGGTAAACGTGGAGCTCCTCTAGGCAGCTGTGATGCTGTCAGCGGAGGGTGGGGAAGGGTGATGAGCACTGACCAGTGGTCTGCTATCATCCGCCGACGCCATCAGCAGCGGCCAGTGGCAATCACAGACCTCTCACCAATGCCGCTGGTGGTGTTGGCGGTGGGGGCGGGGGTGGGGGGATGAGCAGTGACCACCTGCAGGTACTGCTGGCAGTGTTGGCAGCACCTTTTCATATGGGGTGCACCGCTATGCTCAGGGGGTGCGCGTGCACCCACGTGCACCCCCACGTGTCACCATTGCCCAGTGGAACTCTGTTTTACTCTGGATACTGTCCATCATATTATTGGATCATCAACAGCTCTCTGATACATGCAAAGAAGCAGGCCATATAGAAATTGTCCTGTCGGTACGTGAATGGGCACACATGAAAGAACGTGTTGAGATGCTGCAACCATTTGCTGAAGCAACAAACCTCACATAAGTACCAATGATAAGTTTAGTGATTCTTGCCATCAGTTCACATTTAGAGAACTGTGGCAAAAAGCCTCAGTACCTGCAGCCAGTCATTAGTGAGCTTAAATCATCTCTCCATGAGCGTTATTTGGGGATTTTCACAAGTGTCTGTCTCTAGTGGGTTATGGAATAGAGAAAATCCCACACAACTTATTGATTCATTTGATGCACTGGCTGGGGAAATTTTTAGCTACTTGCACGATTTCACAATGATTACACTCTTAATTCATACAAAACAATTTTATTTTAAAATTCTTTGCTACGCATATAACACTGCTTAGCTTTAAGAAATACCACAAACATTAAGAACACAATAACTACATATATCAGAAACAATGCTCCAGATGCACTTCCTTCCCAAACAGTGCTATAAGAATTAGTATTACAAACTACAATTACAACTAAAAGTTAAATTTGAATCAATACTATTATTTTCATAATATACTTACAATCCTAGAATTCCGAGAAGCCAAACACCTAGATATGCTTTCATTCCTCAGTAGTACAATTTAATGGGTTGGCCTCAGTAGTATGGTTCAATGGGCTGGCCTCAGTACTGATAGGACTAAGTCGCCTTCCTCCAGTCCCTTTTGGGCGCTCCGCGGCTTCAGCATGAACTAAGAGATTCGTGTTCAAGGAGAGGGTGGTTCAGGTGATCAGTCTGATCCAACCTACACTTGCGATTCTTCCTTTGTTGTTCTGCAAGTGAGGTTATCTCCAAATTGGGACAGTAGGTTACAATATTTCTTGAGTGATTTGCTGTCTTGGGCCCCTCCTACCCAAACCTGTCACTACTCCCAAATTTGGGCTCCGGAATGTGGGATGTTTGCTTAAGGGTCGTTTTTAGGTTAACTTTGTTAAAGGCCTCTAAAGATAAAATTCAAGAGTTAAGACTTTGAGCAAAGCTCGGACCTTCCACACGTAGGCCAAAACAATGGCCTAGATAAGAAGATGAATCTTGTCTTTTTCCTAAACTGGCTAATGGGCAACTATTACAAACATTCAAATATTACATTCAATATAACAGTGTCGGTGTAACAGGGGGCCTTCTCAGGGCCAATCTGTCTTCAGCCCACCCACCTGTTTCTGGGCTAACCGCTTGCCTTCTCGCCCGCCACGCCTTGATGACATTTAATTAAGTTGTTAATTAAGCGGGAGGCTGCACAGTTCTTGCCCCGATGCCAGGGGTGCTATCTGCGGCTTCGTACCTTCCCTAGAACGCCGCACATGTCTCGCAGATGGCAGCCCATGCCTCGCAGATGGCATCCAGCTGTTACTCTCACCGGCCCCACACTGGGCCCCCAAATCCTCCCATCAGGACCCCTCCAAGATCCCTCCAATCAGCTGGCCTACCCTGCCCTCATTCAGGGCTGCTGCGCTCCCTGAAACTACTTCCCCTCTTGGACGTGGTCCACCCCTGGGACCTTTGGCCACACAGACCCTGGCCCTGCCTCCAAGTCCAGTCGGGAACCCCAGGCCCCCCAAGCTCTGGGTGTCCCTCGCCGTGGGCCCCCGGCCCTTTTGACCGTTCTGGTCCTGGCCCCAGCCCTGACTGGTCGAGGGTACTCTCAGTCAGGCCTCTGAGCCTCTAGCCCCACTCTCACTCCTGGGGTCTGCCCTCAGGACCCTACCAGCGGGTGACCCACCTGGTTGTGGGAGCTGGGGTTAAGGTGCCCTGATCCGCCTTTCACCGGGGTGGTCACTGGCCTGGCATTTCCTGGGGCGTCCCGCTCCTGGGGTGGGGTGAGAACCCCACCAGGCCACCCATGCCCGGCAGGGTGCAATTTTCGGTCATGCCCAGGACCAAGAGCCTCCTAGCCATCCCCTACAGCTCCTCTCTTACCTCCAGATGGTACTAGCAGCCTTACAGCCAGGCGATGTTGCTGCCTGGCCTGCCAGCAGCAAAATGCCCTGCTTGTATAGGCAGCCCTGAATCTAAAATGGTTGCTGCAGTGAGGCACCTGCTGGCTGCTTGGCTTAGGTCTTAAAGTGGCAGCACCCACAGTGCCCTGCCACAGTCGGTGTGACTGAGGAAGGAGTGCCTGAATTCAACAACATCCATCCATTTGGGGAGTTGGTGCATGCTGTGGCGACAGTCCTGAATCCTGCCTTCCCTTTCCAGTGGCTTGCTGATGTGAATGTTGAGGAAGAAAAGAGAGGTTATCTGTGTTAAGGTGAAACGTAAGAATTTTGTGTACTTTTCCCCCTTAAATCATATACAAGGGAACAATATTAACTAGGCAGGATAACTTTAAATTGGAATTCTAGTGCATCAATGCCACCTACCTTTTTAACATTCTTGGTTTATGTAGAAATCTAGAAGAAATTTAATTTGAATGACAACATGTCTGGAATAATTTAGCCTATAACCATAATCCGATTGAAGATGTCAGCTTCTTGACTCACCAATCCAGACTTCTACTTCCCTTGTCCCTCACTGACTCACTGTATGTATGTCAGTGTAATATTATAATGTTACTACCATTAACTTAGCAACAACTTTATGAAAGGTAACTTAAAAGATTTATTAAGACACAATACAATTCCAATATTATCCAAAGTAGGCATGTACCATTAAGTCTCTGTTTTAAGTGAAAATGTATATTTTATCTTGTAACGCCCCCCCCGCACAGTTTTTTATGTTTATTTGCAATTATGTAAAACGAGTGATGATGGAAGCCGAGTCTGTGGGTGGGAATACGTTTGCTTCAAGCACAAATGAAGAAGATGATGAGCCACCTTACAAATATGTAGAGCTCTTCTCCTTCTGCAAGAAACAATGTTCCAACGGTGCTCCCAAAACAGTCGCCTCCCAGCTAGTGAGATTTTTGGAATTAGCAGAAGATACTGAAGCTCCTTGCTTGAAGCTCTGGGCACCTAATAAAACAAAGCTGAACATGCTTTATGCCCTTGTAAAGAAGGTTATAGCAGTCCAAGCATCAGTGCACCAGTACGGAGTATTTTCAGTCGGGGGGCACTGTTGATGTGGCCACATTGCTCTCATCTTGGTGACAGATTACTGTTGGACTTGGTATTTCTTAAATGCAACCATCAACCAGGACAGCAGTCTGATACTTGCACTTGCATATAGACCGTAATCTGTTGGTACAGTTAAACTATGATTTTGCCTCAACTACTGGGATTGCTATTCTTTGTAACTGCTATGTGTTAATGCCTATAGCAATAAATCTATCCCAAGAAAGGCTGCATAATTTCATTTCATTATGTTAATGTGCCTTTCATTATGCTGAAAGTCAGTGGGGGATGTATGTTCATATTGTGCATCTCAATTTTATATTTGATTTGAAAGTTTTTTGTTGTTTTAATTGTTGATTGCTAATCTTGTGTAAAGTTCATCTGAATAAATCAAACCATGTTGATCGGTCAGAACGAATTACTTGAATTGACTCGAGCCAGATAAGTGACTGGACTCGATCGAGCTAGGCATGTCAATGACTCGACTCCACTCAAGTCTTTACTCACAAATTACTCTTTACTCACAAATTACTCAACTCAACTGAGTCCCAATTTTTGTGACTCATTACAACCCTGCTGTGGAAGGGACTCTGCTCTGAAAGCAAAACCTGCTGAAAGCAAATGGCAGGTTGGATCCCTCATCCAGGAGTGAGCTCTTGATGCTGCTTAGTCTTAGATCTAATTTAGAGACACCGGCACTGTAATCATTAATGAGAAATCATGATTAGGATGGAGCAATCCCATGCACTGGTACAGGCTGGGACTGATTAGCTGGGCAGCAGCTCTGCAGAAAAGGACCTGGGGTGACAGTGGACAATAAGCTGAATATGAACCAGCAGTGGGCATGAGTTGCCAAGAAGGCTAATGGCATCCTGGGCTGCATTGGCAGGTGTATTGCCAGCAGATCGAGGGAATTTAGTTATTCTCCTCCGGTGAGGCTACATCTGGAGTCCTGTGTTCAGTTTTGCACCCTCCACTATAGAAAGGATGTCGGCAAATTAGAGAGAGTTCAGTGGAGGGTAAATGGTTTGGGGGCTGGAGGATGTGTAGTATTGCAATAACTATGATTGCTTATATGGTTATTTTTCTTTTTATATAATGAAGTATTTAACCATTAAGATAAAGTTAATTTTGTTATGATTTACTTTTTATAATATTTTGATCAGTCATTATTAGTGTTCTGGAATTAATAATCTATTTTAAGTTTCCTGTTGCTTAGCATAAATATATTTGACCTATTGGTCTCATGATTTTAGATATATTTGACCTATTGGTCTCATGATTTTAGAACTTAAATTTAGTATAAGGAAAATGTTTATGTAAGGTCTGCCGTGTGTCTAACATTTAAAAAAAGAGGTAATGAAAGAGTGAACGATGTATGTATGTGCCAACGTGAAGGAAGACAGTCCTCTTGCAGCAGGTGAAAATAGCTTTCTGTGGTTTAACAGTTAAAGGTTGCAGTGACGTTGAGTCAGCAGTTAAGGATTTCCAAATACTAGATCATGCTTCACCCTGATGGCTGAAGACTGCAAGCAACAACCCCCCTGAAGATTGCACTATAAAGAACGAACACAAAGACAAGGCTTAGGGTCTCTTTCCACCTGCAAGAAGGAGTTTTCGGCACATCCAACAAAACCTGACTCCAGCCCTCGTGGCTAGTCTGGCTGGCCACCAGATTGACCCGAGCAACTTTAGAAGTTGGTAACACCTTAACCTTTGCAGGACTGTCTAACTATGTGTGTGTGTGTGCTTGTCTCTTTTGTATGAATGAATGAATGAATGAGCAAGGGTCTCTTTCCACCTGCAAGAAGGAGTTTTCGGCACATCCAACAAAACCTGACTCCAGCCCTCGTGGCTAGTCTGGCTGGCCACCAGATTGACCCGAGCAACTTTAGAAGTTGGTAACACCTTAACCTTTGCAGGACTGTCTAACTATGTGTGTGTGTGTGCTTGTCTCTTTTGTATGAATGAATGAATGAATGAGCATGCATGGGAATGAGTGAAGCAGATAACCTTACTGTTCTTTATTCTTGTCATGTTGCACGTTTTATGTTCCAGTACATTGGCATTGTGCCTTATCCCCTGATAAAATTCCTGCTTGTTTTGACTTCCAACAGACATGACTTGGGAGAAGACACCAAGGGAACTGGGCTTATTTAGTCTGCAGAAGAGAAAACAGAGTGGGGATTTGACAGCAGCTTTTACCTACCTGCAGGGTGGTTGCAAAGAGGATGAAGCTGGACTGTTCCAAGTGGTGGCAGATGACAGAACAAGGAGCAACGGTCTCTAATTGCAGCAAGGGATGTTGAGGTTGGATATTAGGAAAACCTCTTGCTAGGAAGGTAGTAAAGCACTGGAACAGGCTCCTCAGAGAGGTGGTGGAGTCTCTATCCTCAGAGGCGTTTAAGACCTAGGTAGACAAAGCCTTGGCTGGGATGATGTAGCTGGGGCTGGTCCTGCTTTGAGCAGGGGGTTGGACTAGATGTGACCTCCTGGGTCCCTTCAACCCTCATTTTCTATGATCTAAGGTGGTTGGTTCGATGGACCATTCTGCTGGGAGGTATTTTGGTGGTTTTCCCTTGTTCCTGTAAGCATTGTAGTGTTGACAATCCAGTAGCGACATTGTTGTAGTCCTTAATTTTTCCTTGTAAAGTGGATGGTTAAATGTTAATATTTTGTTTGGTGGTGCACTTCCAAGGTAATCATAAACACAATGGCAGTGTTTCTCCACTGAAGATTTCAAAGATGCAATAGAATTGAAACCAACTTTTAGCAATAAAAAAACCCCTGTGGTGCTGAGCGGGAGGGTGAATCTGACCAGGGTTTTTCCCACTGTTCACTTCTCCCTTGCAGCGTCCAGCATTTAGGGTGTAGGGGTACGTTGTTTGGCACCCCGTTCCCTTCAAGAGATGGGGGCTGCACGTGGTGTTTTCCATGGGCTTTAGGGGTTGTTCTCCGGGTTGCCCTGGAATGGACAATGCTCCACGTGTCTAGGAAGTCATGGCCAAATTTGCAGTGGGTTCCTTTAAACGTTTTTCCAAGGCATCACTCCTAAAATTATACCTGTCCCCAGGAGCATCATGTTTTACGAAGTGGGTGATGAGGGGAGGAAGGATTTTCTCCATTTTCCAGACATTTTTTTATTTGGTTAACTGCTTAGGAGTTCTTCTTTTCTTTGCCCAGTAAATTCATTAGCGCTTTCCTATTAAGGCACTTTCTAATGAAGGTGCCTGCAATCTCCTTCAGCTTTGTCTTTGGGACCTTTCACCAGGGGGTGAAGCTGTAGAGTAGAAAAATGTGCCTTTCCAAATTAGTGATTAAAGAATGAAAGTTAACAAGTGAAGCAAACTTCCCTGCCTGCCTTCAGCTAACCATTGAACAACTACAAGCTGCCTTGTCTTCACCAGAATTTTGCCTTGTGTTCATTTGATCTAATAAATGTGAGTTAAGGCCAGGCCTGTTCCGTATAGAAAAGACAGCTGGGGTGGGGGGAGAAAAGAGACGTGATAAGGGTTTACAAAATAAACGGTAGAGAATGTCAGTGGGGATTTATTATTGACTGTTTCTCACAATGCAAGAACTAGGCTAATGTGGAGTCTCTTTCCTTGGAAGTTTTTAGAGAGCAAGCTAGACAATTATGTTTCTGGATGGCTTAGGCAGGGAGGATCCTGCCTTGAACCAGAAACTGGACTAGGTCCCTTTCAGCTTTACTTTCTATGACTTTATAGAAGCCTGTTCCTTTGGGAAGATGTGCTGGAAAGGCCCTCATCCTGTAAAAAATTATGTGCAACCCTCATTTTTAGGCACTATATGAGAGACCCACAGCTGTGTATAATTGCAATCAATGGCTATGTCGTCAGTGTTGCCAGCTCTCATGGCTATCTTACCGAGTCTCATGATGTTTGGTGTCTGTTTTATAACTTCAGCTAGTTAAGTCAAGTGATATCATGAGATTTCACATTCTAGTTTTAAAAATAAGTAGCCTGCCTTTTTAGGGAAAAAAGCATGAACAGAGTTTATCCTGAAGGCTCAAATGCCTTTGGAAATCAGATTAAAAAAATCCTGCATTTGTTACATAAACAAAGGAGAAAAAATCCTCTTGACTTTCAAGAGTGGCATGATTGTTGGGGGTCTGACTTGTGTTTTTGTGGAAACCTAAGTTTGGTAATACTATATTTTAGTGATAGTATTTGATGAGAGAAATTTCAGCTAGGATTTACAATTTAATCTGAATATATGGTTTTTCTTTGTTAAATGGTCAATGTCAATTCTGTCCCATAACTTATTTTTTTTGTAGCAATAAGCATTTATAAAAGTTAAGAGGAATAGAAATATAGGTGCTGCACATATGGGCATTGTTGTTATTTTTCTTTTCACTTTTAGAAGCAACTATGCAATTGTCTTCAGCATTTAAAAAAATGACTGTGATCAGATCACCTTTTACATCTTTTTCCCTGCAGCCAGGGAACATTTTTACAATCATTTAATTAAAGTCTGTATTAGGTAATTTGGAGCCTGGTTTAAATCCTACTGATATCAATGGAAAAACACGTTTTGATTTTCATGAGATTTTACTTAGTCTTATGAACATGGAAATGAAACCAAATATAAAGAAAAGTGCAACTGATTTCACTGATTTTTATCTTGCAACCTGCGAAAAATGCAAAAAGTAAATAAAAAACACATGAATAATGAAGCTGGATTTTAAAAACATTTCCCCTTTTTAATAAGCTAAGATGTTAACATCAAAGAGGAATTGTTTGTGACATGAACTTTTCAAAATAAGTCTCTTATTAAAGTACCCTCCTGGAGCTGGAACCAGGTGTCCAGGCTCCCAGCCCTCCCTGCTCTAGCTGCACCCCACCAAGACCTCTTCACCCTCCTGGAGCTGGGGATGGTATCCAGTGTCCAGGCTCCTGGCTCTCACCAACAGGTTCCCCTTGTTCCCTCCAAGGACCCAGGAGTCCAGTCTCACACTCACCCCCTAGTTTAGTCCTGGGATTGGAATGGGACCCCCTGATCCCCCACAGTGACCCCTCCTCTCTGCCCCCCACCCAGGTACTTGTACAAGCAGCTGCTGCTGTGGGGGGCATGGTCAGACCCCTCTTCCAGGCCCACTGCATCCTGAAGCTGGAGGGTGATGGGGAATGCATGGGATTCCAGCCTGGGGTCTTCCTGCACCTGGTTCTGGTCCAGAAACCCAGTGGGGCCCCCACCAGTCCCCTGGTACTGGGAGAGGACAGTGGCTGTGCTGGGGAGGCAGCTAGGAGGTATGGGGGACAGCCAGTGGCAGGGATGGGCGAGGTCAGGAGCTGTGCTGGGGAAACGTGGGGTCAGGGCTGGGGGTTCAGCTGGGGTGGGTGATTGGAGCCGTGCTGAGGGA
>NW_005842584.1:327999-332137 GCF_000455745.1 Alligator sinensis
CTCTGCTGGGGGAATTTGGGGGCCTGAACTGTTCTTTTGGGGGAAACAGAGGGTCTGTGCTATGTGGGGGGTCGGGAAGAAATGTGTGCTCCTTACTGATCCCAGCCCCCCCTTCAGGGTGCTGTGCCTTGAGCAGCAGCTGTTGGCCCACAGCCCAGGCACGCCAGCCCTGCTGTGCTGGGAGTGCCCAGAGGTCCTGGCCTCTCACGTGGTCAGCACCAGCGGCAATGCCAAGCTGCTGTGCTGGGAGGCGCTGGGGCTGTAGGGTGCCCTGCTCAGCCTCCTCCTGCAGCTGCTGCCCCGCACCAGCCTGGTCCTGGGTGAGCTGGAGGGCAGAGGGGCGCAGCAGGGGGCACTGGGCTGGGGACAACAGGGGTCCAGCAGGGGGCGCTGTGCTGGATGTAGGGGGTGGGGGGGCAGCAGGGGGCACTGTGCTGGGGGCAGGGGGGTCCAGCAGGGGGTGCCATGCTCTGGGGGCAGCAGGGCTGCTGTGCTGCAGGTTCAGGGGCTTTAGGGGTTCCAGACACCAGTACTTACCCCCCACCCCATCTCTCCCCCCCTCCCCCTGGCAGTGGGGAGAGAGTCATTAAACACCTGTGGAGCTAAAGTAGCAGGTAGATTTTAATGAGGCATGAAGTCAATTGACTGCCTCAGTGTTGCCTGAATAGAAATGCCACTGCCTCTCCTAGTCAGTTTGGTTTAAAGCTTGGGTAGAGCAGGAATAAAAAAGGAGGTGCAATTGCACCCTCCCCGCCCCCCATCCCCGACCTCCTGGACAAGCACTGCATTTATTCTTTTCAACGGCAGTGTTTTGTCCACAATTCACACAGAGGGGTGTATGTGATTGTCGCTCTTCAGTTAACACCCACTGCTTGTGGGACAGGCAGGACTGAGTGCTGCTGGTCTACATTTTCAGCTCCCAGAGCTCTGGTTTCCAAACGCGTTTGCTAGTGAGACCTGTTCCAACTTCTATGAAGTTTTGGGATGCAAGGCTGTGCAAAATGGAAAGAATGTCTTTTTAAAAGAGCAGGCACAGATGTACCTCTGTGCACCAGTTCCCACAGACTTGGCCAGGTGACAGGAACTCTGGGAACGACATGTCAACAGTCTGGGAAGGAGACGGGATTTTATGTTAATAAAAAAATCCAAAGACTGTTACAGAGTTATTTGCTTTTACACTTGCTTTTACACCCCTGGAAGTCCAAAGATAACTTCATCTGTTGGCATAAGTTAGCACAAGTTGAGCTAGTTGAGGACTGGCCTTATGTAGAGGTGCTGAGCGGCGCATTGGGTTGAGTTTTAAGAACTACAGCTCTAATATATATCTTATACTTATTTTTACACACACACACACACACACACACACACACACACACACACACACACACACACACACACACACACACACACACACAAACCAAATTGGACTCTTTCTGGATGGGCTTTGGCAGCCTGGGACCAGAAGAGTCACTGCACAGGTTGTGAGACTGTACATTAGGCAGAGAGAGGAGGAGATGAGCCACACTTACATTTTTGATGCAGCAAGCCTCTCTAGGCTCCCCCCAAAAAGCTCACCCATGAGTATATGGCCAGTATTAATGAGTGTTTTTGCCAGTGCCTCTCAATAAAGCTTGCTTCTTAGTTTGAACACAGTGGGATCCAGCTGTTTTTGATCCAACATCATCCAGATGTCTAAGTCTCTGCAATCCACAATAGCTACCTTTGCTATGCTGATATATTTTATCTCAATACTTTATCTATTTACATGTGCTACCTCTGGCACTCCCTACCTTGAAGGAAAACTACTGTGTTAAAATTGTAGTCTGTATATGTAGCACATGCCAGGTGCTCCAGTGCCCCTTCAGCCAGGCGCTGGACCAGGACTGTCTGTGGGAGATGCTACTGCCCATCTATTGCCACCCAGGGAACTAGGCCCAGATATCCATGATCATGGAGAGCAGCCAGATGGAGCCCTAGAAGCATTCCCACTCCAAACATGATTTCCTGGGGACCCCAGCTCCAGTCCAGTCATAGATCTTTACTGCATGTCTCACATTGCAAACCCTCTCCTGCTGGTCTGGAGGGATGTCTTCATGGATGCATTCACAGCCGAGACCTTCTTCCCGAGAGCCCTGAATCACCCAGGTTTCACCCAGCCCAGTACAACTGTGAATCCAGGGTGTAGAGGGAGTGCAGATGTATTTAAAGCTGAACATTTGACCTGACACTTTGCTGGCTGGTGTAGCTAATATCTGAATGGAATTATAATAGCACCGAGTCCAAAGAGCATCAGTGTACTTATTTTTAACTATGGGGTATTATCATTTAACTGTCAGGCCAGGCCTCTCTTTGTCTGCTATCTGGTACCATGTAAACCAGTAGAGTACAGCCTGTTCCATGGTCAAGTTGTCGGTAACTAAACCGGTATCCCCACCTGGGCTTGCCTGCATGAGGATGGTGTATGGACACCCAGCAGGACTAAAAAAAGCAAGACTTGTCAAAGGGTGGATGAGCTCCCTCTGAGCCAACGGCCAACCATACCTGGACAGATGGGCGCCACCAGGTCCTTTTGCCTAAAGAATTGCCAACAATGCAAAGCAACTCAACTAACCTAGGGTTGTTACAGCATCTAAGGTGCCCCAATGGTTGTAGAGGCCTCAGGACTGACTTGACTCTCAAACAAAGAGAAATACCCACACAATGATAACTTTTACTTCCTTTTTCCAGATATTTAAGATAGTTATTACCTTCTGGAAGGACATGAGGATTTAGTAACTGTTAATGCAGAATTAATGAAGTTTTGGGGCATGTAGTTTAATTGATAGTTGCCTCTGACACACAGAATTGCAGCACTGAGATGTATTTTCTCATTTTAATGGCACTTGGATTCAATGGCAAAGCTGCCGCTTCCCCTATTAAACATAATTAGGGAGTGATTTGGGGTTGATTGGATCTTCTTCTGTTGATATAAATATATTCATGACAGTTGCAATAAAGTTTTTAGGAGCTGAAATGCACTTCAATCATATGTATACAATAGGACCCAATATTTTTAGTACAAAATGGCACCTTTTATGTTTAATACACCAACTGACCCAAAGCTTGGTTGGCACCCAACCTGTAAGACCTGCATGTTGCCGTTCTGCCAGGCACTGGACGGCAGGATGAATGGCTGCATGCCAACACAGGGATTTTTCACCAGCTTTTCAAATTTACCTCCAGCTGCCATGCAGAAACTTGGTAAAGTAACGTAGAGCTGCGTGATGCAATTTAATGAAACCTGCTCACTCACGAGAAAATGTTAAATTAAACCAAGTTTATGACACGGGAAACAATGGTGCTCCCTAAGCCAAACCTTAACTATTAACCATCAATGGTAGCTCAAAACTGATCACAGTCATAGTCAGTGGCAAACCAACCCGGGGAGCTACATCTGAGCCCAGTTACTGGAGAAGGGAGTCTCACTCAGGGCTGCCGTCCAGGGACTCTACCACCTGCACTGGCTTAGTAATAAGCTCTGGGCAGGGAGAACCATCCCAGAGGCTCTGCTGCTCCCCGCTGCCAGGGGCTCATAGACTTATCGAATTCTAGAGAAGGGTTGGAAAGGGCCCCCAGAGCTCACCTTAGGTGCAACCCCTGCCCGAGGCAGGATCCAAACCGTCCCATCTAACCATACAACACAGACCTAACGCCCGAACCTGGCACAAGGAAGGCAGGGGAACTACGGCAGCCAACGTCCTGTTTTTGTGAAATGTTATCAGCCCGTGCTCCTGGGTAGAGGCCATGCCCACGCTACGGAGAAAGGCAGAAGCCTCCACAGTCCAGATGCCAATCAGACCGTGGGGTAAAATTCCTTCCTGACCCCAAATGTGGCGATCGGATTAACCCTGAGTGAAGGGCAAGACCCTCCAGCCAGGAACCTCTGGCTTTGCTCCTAGCAGGAAAATTGGCACCTCCCCAGTTCAAGTCTCAGCCTTGCCTCTGAAGAAAGCTTAAAAGCACCCTGACACATGTAGGCATTGCTATGCCTAAATCATCCCCATTTTCCAAGGGATGTGGTGCTCTCCCCTACCTTGGGGGCCTTTAAGAGAAGACTGGACAGGCATCTGGCTGGGGTCGTCTGACCTCAGCACTCTTT
>NW_005842584.1:332168-332631 GCF_000455745.1 Alligator sinensis
CTCCTTCCTGCCCGTGGTGGAGGGTGGGACTCGATGATCTGTTGAGGTCCCTTCTGACCCAAACGTCTATGAATCTATGTCCAACCTCTTCTTGACACCTCCAGCAGTGGAGAGTCCACAATTTCCCTGGGTGTCTATTCCACGGCCTTACTATTCTCACAGTGAAGAAGTTTTTCTTTATATCCAGTCTAAATTTACTTGGCTGCAACTTCATGCCATTGGTCCACATCCTCCTCTCTGCAAGGCTTGCTGTTAGGGGTGCACTGATAAAGATTTTCTTGGCTGATACCGATAGCCAATGACTAACCAACCATATTGGCTGATGCCGATCTGGTAACTAATATTCAGTAATTTGTGCAAGGCGTTTTAAACGCCCAAGATAAATAAACCCTTTTTTGTTTGTTTTGCATTTCTAACACACACATGCACACACACACGCACACGCACATAGATGATAGATTTT